>NW_019154090.1:35208679-35258257 GCF_002288905.1 Enhydra lutris kenyoni
TTGTGATCTCTGTCTGTCAAATAAATAAATAAAATCTTTAAAAAAAATAAAAAATAGGGGCGCCTGGGTGGCTCAGTGGGTTAAAGCCTCTGCCTTCGGCTCAGGTCATGATCCCAGGGTCCTGGGATCGAGCCCCACATCGGGCTCTCTGGTCTGCAGGGAGCCTGCTTCCTCCTCTCTCTCTCTCTCTGCCTGCCTCTCTGCCTACTTGTGATCTCTCTCTGTCAAATAAATAAATTTTTAAAAAAATCTTAAAATAAATAAATAAAAATAAAAAATAAAAAATAAATAAAACACATCCTTGCTGCTGCCACCTAAAGCCTAGGTTGACTCTTAGAGGGGAATTTAATAGGTTCTCTGTTTTCTGGAAAAACCCACTTGGTCTTGTAAAGATCTAGGCAGGATTTATTCAGAGCAAACAGATGAGAGAGCACTGCCGTTTCTTTTCAGTATCTGGTATTGTGAGTTAAAGGAAAAGCTATTGCCAAGATCAAAGTCGGCACCACAGGACCATCTATGCCAGATAAACTGTAGGGGTATCTGTTATTACCATGACAGGGACAAGCTTATATTTTTATAAGAAGGGCCACTAATAAAACATTAGAAAAGTTTCTAAGGATAATGAGGGCATTCATTTAATTTCACAAACAATATGACTTATACACAAGTAAATTTTAAATGTATGAGATATGGGAGAGCAAGAAAAGGAAAAGAGGGAGATGGAGAGGGGTAAAACGGGGAGCTTGGAGCAGAATGGAAGAGTTTGAGCCTCAGTAATATTTAGCAGCTGTTTGACCTTGAGCATGTCATTTAAGCTTTCTAAACTAGTTTCCTTACCTGCAAAATACAAGGAAGATACTTTGAGGCAGGAGAGATGCCCTATAAGCAAAGGACATAGGCCTGTCCCAGAGTCCTTACTCGAGGGTTTTGAATGAATTTCTAAAAGAATAATGATCAAACTTCTGTGCATCAAAACCATCTGAGAAGTTTATTTGAAATAAAAGTGTCTGGCTTTCTTCCATGTCTACCAATTCAGAGGGAAGCCCGAGTTTCTGAAGGCCCCTAAGTGATTCTAAAGCATAGAATTGATGGGGTGGGTATGTGATGTGCCATCTACCACCCCTTTCAAGGAAGAACTTGTTGCCTAGCCCCTGGAAGGATGGTTGGCAAATGATTTTCAAGACAAGGCAATTCAGGGATGGGCTCAGCTGCAAAGAGGTCACAGCCCTTCCCAGTTCACCTACAAGCAATGACAAATAAATGTGGAAATACCAAGACCTGGTAGAGTGACCTCTATGGGGTCACTCTAGCTCCAGAGCTCCCTTTGGGGTTGGCCAGGGCTGTTGGCCAGGGTTTGCATTACTCACACCTTGTTTTTCTGCTCACTCTTCCTCCTTTCCTTCTGCCCTTAGGTAATGTCACCTTAATACACATCTCAGACATTAAACTCTGCCTCAGAGTCTTCTTCCTGGGGAAACCAACCTGTGACATTAGGGTATCTTGGATGGAAAACCGGAGCTGATTATATCTTCCTCATCCTAAAAGCCTTCTTAGTCCTCATTGCCTACAAATTTCATTTCATGGAAGTTTAAGACCTTCATGATTTAGTTCCAATCTTTCTTTACTGCCCCCTTCTCCATATGCATTTCTTAATCCTCAGGTCAGCAGGAATGGACCAGTTTCTGTAAAGCTGAGCATCTCACAATGGAATCCTTTGCTTAAGTGTTCCCTGGACATGAGTTTACTCTTCCCTTTTGAATTGGAAACCTGTTGGTTGATAAAGGTGCCTTTCCAGGTGCCACCTGATCCATAGTTCTTCCTGATTCCCCAGTCTCCTCTCACTCTTGCCTTACTCTCTTGCCAGGAATTGTGTTATGTGTATGTTTTGCTCACCAAACTGAGCCCCTTGAAAACAGCAGTCCTTTGTTTTCCAGCATTTCATTTCCCCACATCAGTTAACCCAGTGCCTTGGTCATAGTAAATACACAAAGCATTTGTTGGATTAGTCAACGGTACTGAAACCATAACTTACTAACTTGTCCTGCTAGAAGGATCCCCTGGACTATATCATTGGAGCTCTTGCTCCCTTTTATTGCACAGATAAGAAAACTGGTGTGTTTTTTTTTTTTAAGATTTTATTTATTTGACAGACAGATACCACAAGAAGGCAGAGAGGCAGGCAGAGAGAGAGAGGAGAAAGCAGGCTCCCCACGGAGCAGAGACCCTGATGTGGGGCTCGATCCCAGGACCCTGGGACCCAAGCTGAAGGCAGAGGCTTTAACCCACTGAGCCACCCAGGCTCCCCGAAAACTGGGTTTTCTTATAGAAATGTTCTGATGTTTTCTTAGACATCAGAGGGTTTGCCTAGAGTCATATAATTATTAAACAGTAAAATAGAACCATAACTCAGATCCATTGACTTTTTATTGTGCATATATTTCAATACTCAATTTTAAAATTAAAAACATATGAAGTAAGCATTTGAAAACCCATTTTTGGTAACTTTTAACAGATTATACAATCAATTAAGTTGCTGTATACAGAATACCCCAAACACAAATTTGTTTGTAGTTTAGTTATTTTGACCACTTTAAACACATTAAAGAATAGATAAAACATCCAAATACAATTTTTTTTCAAAGTTGTTGCTACATGCCTACTTACACATATTCTGAAACTCAACCTCATGAATTTGACTCTCTTCCTCATTCTCTTGACATTTACTTCCATAATTCTTAGATTTGCAATCACTCTTATATTTGGTATTCCCCAGTGGTTTTCTAATGTTATTTTGATAACTTCCCAGGGTTTCAATAATCTTAAAAGAACTGGGGAAAAAAAGTATTTTCTCAAATGAGTTCTAATTTATGGTTTGGGATTGCACTTGACTAATTTTTTTTTTTTAATGCTTGAAGTACAATATCTGTACATAAGCATAAGCATAAGCTAAACATATCCATTTGACCCGTTTGATCAGTCCCCGGAGCAAGAAAGGTAATATCGGGTTACAAAGGTAACTCATTGGGTCAAGATGAACCAGATTACCACATGTTTAAAATAAATATCAAGGTTCATGATATACACCCAGGGGCTGGTTTTGGGTTTACACCATAGCTAGTCATTTGGCAGGGATGTGACCAACTCTATTTAAGAACTGTGGACCCCAAGATGCAAGCCAACTGTCCTAGACATGAAAGCCTCATTAATGCCTTTGTACTTCACAACTGAAAAAGATGCACCCAAGCATTCCCTGCAAAGGATATACAAGAATGTCTGCACTTAACCTATGTATATATTTTTTTTCTGTTTTTCCTGCACTGTATCCTTTGCCGGAATAAATCTTAAACCATGAACTGTTACTTCATGTTGAGTCATATTAGTCCTTCCATCAAATTTCCGAAGTAAATGGATATTCATGGGACCACTGAGACAACTAGCACCTCTGAAGAAGTCCCCCTTTGGTCCCATAAGATTAGTATATCCCCCAAGAATAACTACCATCCTGACCTCTAACAGCATAAAGTTAATTTTGCCTGGATTTGAACTATATGTATTTGAAATCATAGTTCATATTCTTTTATATTTAGCTTTTTTCATTCAAATATTATATTTGTGGGAGTCATACATGTAGTTTATGCAATTATAGCTCACTCATTTTCATTGCTGTGGAATAATCCATTGATTATACCACAATTTATGTCTTCAAGCATCTGGGTTGTTCCAAGTTTAGGGTTATTATCAGTACGTTGCTATGTGTATTTCCATTAGTGTCTTTGGGTGAACATGTGTATGCACTTCAGTTAGTTATAAACACAGGAGTGGATCTCTTGCATCATAGGAATGTGTATGTTGAGCTTTGGTAAATATTGCCAGAGAGGTTTCCAAACCAGCTGAACCAATTTATCCTTCTGGCAATAGTGTATTAGAATCCCAACTGCTCCACATCTTCCCCAATATTGCCATTGTCTCTCTTTTCATTTTAAACCAATCTAGTCAGAAGACATGGTATTGCATAATGGTTATAATTTGCATTATTTTGATAACTAATCAAGTTGGGCACATTGTCACATGTTTATTAGCCAATTAGATACAATGTGAAGAAATTTTTTGCCTTTTTTTTCCCATGGGGTTGTGCTTTTATATTTGATTTATAATTTTTTGCATAGTCTGGGTTGGAGTCCGTTATTGGCTATGGGTTGCTAATATGTATCTTCTCCAACTCTGAGATTTGTCTTTTTATCCCTAATGGTGTGTTTGATCAACTGATCTGCTAACTTTCCTCCAATTCCCTCTTTACCATATTTTTACTCAACAAATATTTATTAATTCAGTACTATGCATTTGGGTACTTTGTAGATATTGGGGGGAGGATAATAAGCTGAATGACTCCTGTTTATACACTTCTTAAAGAAATTAGTGTATCTTGCTTTCACCCTGAGCCAATTCATCTGAATTATTTAAAGGATGTGGGAATATACTCTTCCCAGTGTTTCAGGATTATATTTTCCAAGCACATTTTTTACTAACCAGTTTTTTATTTTTTTTTAGGGGTGTATTAAGTCGTGCTCTGTTCTATCACGAGGACTGAAATATAATGAAAGAGGAAAGATACTCTAGGCCTACTTGGCAATCATGTCATGTCCCTGTTTATATCATTCCCTGGCCATAAATGTTTTTACTGCCACTCACACAATATACAAATATTCTGTCTTGGCTCCAATGCCCGAAAAGCAGACCCTGAAATGAGGATATATGTGCAATCGTGTATTTAGGATGTGAATCCAGAAAACAGTAGTAGAAGAGTGGAGGGGTGAGGCAAAGAAAAGCAGGTAGCCAATAAAACCTATGCTATCAAGCTAGTTTACCACTCTGGATAACTGTATCTAAATCTTGGTGGGGAACTCTAGGAACCAGTGTAGAACAAATGCCTTTGAGTTAATCCACCTGGTAGGGCAAAGCAACTGGGATATTTATAAGTGGTCTCCTTTTGGCATTGGTTCAGGGCTCTCCTGATTTGGGGGTCTGTGTGTTAACTCCCCCAACACACCCAGCCTGTCCATCCTCATGAAGAGCAGTTTCTGTTGCCAGATTAAGCACTCTGCAAGAAATCACAGGTGCTGAGAGCTGGAAGTCAGCTCTGTTGGTGCTGAGTTATGTAAGTTCGATTTCACTAGGTGGAATACCAAAGAGGAACTTGAAAAAGAAAATGAATCATACAGGATAAAATAACTGCACAAAATTTCATTGTCTTTTGGTCTTGTCTTCATGAAAGAAGATCTCGATGACATAGTGCTTTTTCTTAAAAATGTCCATTGCGATATACATATCAGTACTTGGATCTTGGACATGACATCTGCTAGAAGCTCTGATTAGTAGGACACTATCCAATTTTTCTAAAATATGTATATAGATACTAGGCTATGAATAAGAGTCCAAAATAATGATATAAGAATAGCAATTTATGTTGCCCTCACATTCAAGGTGTCTGATTCAGGAAGTCAGCCAACGCAGGGTTAAAGTGATGTCCCAAGACCCGAGCTCTTGTTATCTTCCTGCCCTGCTGGCCATGGCTTCTATTCCCAAGGTTATCTACTGTCTACCCTGGCAACTGGCACTCCAGCCCCTCCAGTCTCTTACTGCTGCCTAAAGAAAGGCAGAAGGTCGACAGGAGAGACGCAGTGTACTTCCCAGAAGTTGTACATCCTACCTCTGCTTATATGCCATTGCCAAGAACTTGGCCATATGACCAGATCTAGTTGCAAGGGAGGCTGGTAAAAGGATCTTTATTCCAAGTGGCCACATGCCCAACTGAAATGGAAACTTTACTACTGAAGAAGTGGGGAAAGAGATTTTCAGGACAACTCTCACTCTCCCCCTCACGAATTCAAAAATAGGAAATGTGGATTTTTAAAAATTTAAAACAAAAGTAACTTCTAGCAGAAAGTTTTAGCTTAACCCAGTGATTATTTAGACTTAAGAGGACACCAGTGTTTTCCTTAGACTCCTGAATTCATTCTTAGGTCAAAAACCTTATCAACTTAAAAAATATATATGTTCAATCAAAATATAGTATGCAAATAGCATGGACCTATTCCAAGGAGTGTGTGTGTGTGTGCGTGTGTGCGCATATGTGTGCGTGTGTGTCGGGATCCTACATGGAGTCCTTTCTTTTTGATGCCAGCAACGTTATGGAGATGGTCATACAACTTAACCTATGTGAGAAGGTGACGACATAAATACAATGAGTATATGGGGGAAATTCTCAAACATGAACCTGCTTCAATAGGTCTCATTTCTCATCAGAGTGGTATTCCAATTCAAGCCATTTATTTGACTTCCGAATGTGGAGTACTCTTTAAGCTGTAGTAATATGATAAGCCTTTTAAAGCCCCATTCTTCCTGAAAGCATACATAGTCCCTCAGAAAACTGAGTGAAAGACAGTGACAAGGAAGAGGAGAGACATTTTCAAGCCAGACTTCCTGGTCACCGTAAGAAAGAAACCCCAGGAAAAACAGACGGTTGGCATTGCTATCGTTCATAAATTCAGAAGCAGATCTCATGGGTAAAAATAACACCATGAGCCTATTGACAAGAATGATGGTAGAAACCAAAAAATTGTGACTCTCCTTGGGTGATTTGTGATGGATAATCAAAGGCAGCTTTTTTATATTGATCGGCCTCGCCTTTCCAGAGACCAGAAATGGAATCCATCTGGACGTTCGCTAAAGGACAGCAGATGGAGTTCTACCACGTGACAACGAGCTGTTTTCTGTCTCTCTCATAACCCACCAGTGGTGTTCTTTGTAAGAATAACAGTACTGGAGACGCGGAAGATCATTTTTTTTTTCTTATGGTTTAGCTCCAGATTTGTTGTGGTCGTGCATTCTCCACTCCAGAAGAGAAAGTTTCTTAAATATTCTCAGTGCTTTCCTTTTTTAAATTTGGAAAATAAGGGGAGACTAGGCAGCATGATTTTGGTATCTGAAAAGGTTCTGGAGCAATTCATATACACAATATACATATACACAATACACAATACAAAGGCTCCTTTGTAGACAACTTGAAAATAAATGTATGTTCATGAGAGGCAATAATCATTTTGCTTAAGTGAATTATGCCAAATAAAGCAAATAAACTTTCTCAGTTGTACGTTAGTCTTCATATACTCATGTGTTAATAACATATTAATATGTGTTATTAAATCATATGTTAAATTAAATTGGTTTCACCTATTTGTGATTATCTTTTCCAAATCTTCATCAGCATGGACCCCAGATCTAGATTTACATTGGTCTTCAGGACCCAGTTAATATTTTTTTTCCTTCACTAGATCTCTTGTTATCATCTGCTTTTGTTTTCATCATTTTAATATTAGTCACTTTGTTCCTATTTTCTTGACTTCTGTCTTCACCTGACATTCTAGACTTACCAAATAGGTTTCAGCCTCCTGTGGTTTTCCTGAGGTCTCCAAATTAGTACTCTCCAAGTCTTACAGAAGGAATGTCTTTATCTACTATAAGACCCCTTCTCCCAAGAAGCTATGTCCATTTCAGATCCCCATTCATTTCACCAAGACCCCTAGCCTTTCTTTTCAAACTCCCTTCCCATGCTGTACAAGGGCCATATTTGGTTTTACTCTTTATACGACAAAATTGTGAAGATTCATGTAGCTCCTTGGGTTTGTCCTCAGATTTCAAGGACAGAGAGACATGGAATAATGGCATTCAAAACAAAGGCACTATTAGATGTTCTCAAAAACAAAAACAAAAACAAAACCCACAGAGGCTGAAGCTTGGTGAAAAACAGTTTTTCTCATCAGGTCACTGATCAGTCCCTCCAGGGTCCATTGAGGTGGGCATTAGGTAGTATACCTCATTCATACTTTTTTGCTGGTTCCCTCCATGGTTTCATCTCTCTGGACCACCACCCACCAACCAGGGTCTCTCTCCTCCGCAACAGGTTCTCCCTGGTCTTTCATCCACCCTATAGAGATGAAGAATCCCTACTAGGTCATTCAATATTCTGAAGCCTCTGGAAATGCTTTTAATTTCTCTAGGTCTTCCCAGAAAAATTCCTCCAAGTTCAACAAAATGTTCTCCCGTTAATATAGAGCAACTCTAAAAACATACATTTAAGGCAACTTTATGCTGAGGAGCCTTCTCTGGAGGGTGGAAAGAGAAATTAAGATAGCTTGAGGATGCTTTAGTGATCTATACAAGAATGATCATCTCTCAACATCCTATACCCTTAGTGATCTATACAAGAATGATCATCTCTCAACATCCTATACCCCCTCAGGCTTCTAATTTGCTATATTCACCATGCTCAGCTGTAAATAATCTGCTTTATTTTTATCTTGTTATCACTTTGCTAGGGAAAGTCAGAGACACAAGCAGATTTGACTCACTACATGTTTCTGTTCTGTAATTTTCCTGTTATTAGGGCAAAAAGACAATTCTTTCCTACATGGAAATTTAACTCTAGATTCCTTCTTATGTATCCTTTTCTGCTCCTTCAAAAGCTGTGCTCCTTATTCCCCTCAAAAAAGCATATCTACTTCTACAATGACACATGCAAAGTTATGACACATACATTCTTGACTCACCTCCTCTTTCATTCATTCTGCAAATTGAGCAGTTATTAGGTACACATTATTGTGCTAAGAACTAGAAATAGAAAAGTGATCTGAAAAGGACCCAGTCCTTGGCATTATAGAGGATATTGTGTAGATAAGACTAACTCTCATCAAACAACCAGTGGTATAAATATAAAAACTAAATTAGGGAAAAGTGTACATTGAGTTACATAGTTCTAGAACAGCTTATAAAAGAGATTTTGAACAGAATAAGGCATGTTTGGGAATGTTTTAGAGTAAGTGATTCTGGATCTGAGATCTGAAGAAGATTAGGCATTAAGTAGGCAAGGGGCTAGGTGAGGAGAAGATTGCAGAGAAGGATTCTTCTAGGAAGAAAAAAAAATAATTACAAACATTCCATAGTGCAAGGAAGAAAGATATTTGGAGGATTGAATGAAAGACAGGCTGGATGGTGGGAGCGGGTAAATAGGTGATGGGGATTAAGGATGCACCTGTCATGATGAACACTGAGTAACGTATAGAAATGTTGAATCACTATATTGTACACCTGAAACTAATATAACACTGTATGTTCACTAATTGGAATTCAAATAAAAACTTTTGAAAAGAGGGAAGGCTCAATGCGTGGAAAGCTGAAAGCTAGAGGAATGTGGTTTAAGGTGAGACTGGAGATGTGAGAGTTGGGGGAGACTCCAGATCATGTAAAATCTTTCATGTAAAATATATAATGCAAGAGAGATGAAAAGCCATTGCTCTAGTCAGCTTGGGCTGCTATAATACAATACCATAAACTGGGAGGCTTAAAAACAACAGAAATTTATTTCTCATAGTTCTAGAAATTAGGAAGTCCAAGATCAAGGGACTGGCAGACATGGTGTCTAGTGAGAACCCACTTACTGGTAAAAACAGACAGCTGTCTTCTCACTGTGTACTCACATGGTAGAAGGGGTGAAGGAGCTCTCTGGGGCCTCTTTTATAAGGGCACTAATCCCATTCATGAGAATTCTATCCTCATGAGCTAATCACCTCTCAAAGGCCCCACCTCCAAATATTAACACCACAGGCATTGGGATTTCACATATGAACTTGGGGGTTACAAACATTGTAGCTATTGTAGCTATTGAAAGAGTTATAAGCAGTATGCAAGATGTGGAAAATCAGACTTGGGTTTGAGAAGTTCGATGTGAGTGGAGAATGGATTGGAGGAAGACCACAGATTGGAGGATGTAGACCAGTTAGGAAGCTGGTATAAAAGTCAAAGTGGGAAATGAGGTATCCAGGCCTTGGTCTATGTACACTGAGAAGGAGAAAAGTGGATTCGAGAGAGATTTATGAGGTGAACTCACAGAACTCGATGATTTGAATACAAGATGTGAGGAGGCGGAATTGTCAAAGATAATTTTTAAGTTTCTATTTTGGGGAATTGGGTAGATAGTTGGTGGTTATACTGGATGGGGTCCAGGTTTATAGGGAAGATAAAGGCTATGTTGAGGGATTCTATTTTTTTTTTCCTTCTTCTGCAGAGGAATTTGGTTTCTCGGTGTAGGCTCAATTCTACCAGAAGCAAGGATTTGAGTGCAAGGCATTATTTAGGGGAAGCAAATGTGGAAACTGAGTAAGGAAGAAGGAAATAAGAAAGGGAAAGAAAGGAATACTTGTTGAGGAACAGGTTAGTGCTATGGACAACTGAGGCTCCTGCTGGGGCCCTCTGAGAGGTGGGTAGAATGTGCCTCTAATTTGTCCCATCTGGGGGATGAGGAATCTAGAATATTTAAGTGCCAAGGTCCATCCATTATTCGTTGAAGGATCTCCTACAGCATTAATTTATGGCACTTATGGCCTGTCCTGTGCTTTAGTCAATAATGCTCTGGAATTCAGAGGAAACCTCAGGCTTTCTCAAAAAGACATCAGCTTGCATTGGCAGAGGGAAAGCTGAATGGAACCAGAGGAGTATGGACAAGTGTCTGCTGCCCTTGAATTCCTTCCTTTAAGGTGTCAAAGTGCTTTTCTCTACATGCATTTCCTCTGTCTTGATGCTTTTGTCCTTGTCAATTACTGGCCCATTTCTCAGTTTTCTTTCATTGCCACATTTTGAGTTAATCATTGATCCACAAATTCTTTTAAATTCAAGTTAAAATGGTACTTTCTGTAACCCTCCACACCCGTAACTTTATCTTTTTTATGAGATGGTAATTTATTAAGTGCAAAGCCACACATGATTCTTAGAAAGCTGTGATAAAAAGCTAAGACGGACTCATAGCCAGGCAAACAAAATATAGGTTACAGTGAAATAGTGCTATAAATAATGTTGACTTAAAAATGTTCAAATGGAGCTGTCAGTGCTTTGGTCTCAAACTGGAAAGAGAAAGCAATTGGAATGCCTTAAGGACCTAAATCCAAAATTACTTCTTATTTTTATTAGTGACTTCTATGATGGAATAGAGAACACATTTTTTAACTTCTGCTGATATTGCCAAGTTGGTAGTAACCACAGCACTTTGGAAAGTGAAAATGTAATATCTAATATACCAGTGGGCATAGACTAGATGCTCTTATAAGCACTTTATGATTGATGGATTAAAATCTAGTACAGTCTTTGTAGACATCCTTCATAGATCTCATGCCAAAACTTTCCACTCTCTTGGGTCCCCATCCCCACCCCCTCCTTCTTTGAAGAGAACCTGATGTCCAGATTTATTAAGTCCAGTCATCTGATTTTGGCTTCCCTCATTTTTATGCTCCATCAAAGGAATTTCTAAATTAACACACCATTCTCTCCTCCTACCATCCCCCCTTCTCCTTCCATTAATTGTTTTTCTCCTAGCCTCCTCCTGCATCTTAAGCTTTTTCTCATCATTCCTTTATTCTCCCTATTGGAAACCTGCTCAAGTGTTCCTAGGTTCAAAACTCATCTGCTCACTCTCTCTCATGTTACTCCTCAGAGCATCTAAGTGCTTCTCTGGAGAATTATAACCTCCACATCCACCTCCTCACTTATTTGTTAATCCCTCTTGCCTTAAAAGAAGCTTCATGTAAGAAGTCTGGTTTATAATCTTCTATCTCCAGCCCACGGGGGTGGCACAGCTACAGTCCCCTGATAGGCAATGACTGACGGCTTAGTGAGGGCGTGCCAGTCAGAACTTTGCAATTCATCTTCTTCCCACCCCACTACTTCTTGAAAATCTCCTTTGCTGTCTTCGTTCTGCTGCTTCAGAGCCTTTTTTCTGGTATGTTGGAGTTTCTTCCAAAGCTTTCTTCTGTCCTTGGTCCTTTTCCTACTTTCCCTAAATTCTCTCAGGTGGGAATTCTGCTTGGATAGGATCCACTATCACTCCATATCACCTAGTCTCAAGGTCTTAGGTATCTAGGAGCTCTTCCTCTGTGTGGCTTCTCTCTCGCCTTTATCTCTCCATGCTCCCTACCCCTTGTGCAACTTAGGCTGTTCTGAAAATTTAACAGCTTGATGTTTCTCTAGCACATCTTGAACTTGGATACCTCCGTGCCTTTGCTTATGCAGGTTCCCACTTCCTTTGCCCTGTCTCCGATATCTGCATTCCAAAGCCTGTGCATTCAGGAAAACCCAACATTGCAGTGACCTCCTTCATATAATCTTTCCAGGGGTCCTCCAGTCACAAACAGTTATCCCTCACACTGCATTATCTGAACTCCCCCACACCATTTATTGATGCTCTCTGTGCACAAGTTATATGATTACGTGACATCTTCTCATGCTTCAGCCTGTTGGAGCCCCTGGAAGTAATCCCAGATCCATCAGATGGGGATGGTAAAAATGCACAGCACGTTTAGGGATTCATTTCTGCAGTTATGACAGACCCACCTATCTCTGCCCCCATGTTCTTGTTCCCCCACCTCCTGCTTTCTAATTCTCATTTACTTCATCATGTATGTTCCTGACACTTTGTCTGCTACTAACCCTCCACCTTTGCAGTCCAGGTAGACACATGTCTCTACTATCTTTTGTATGACTTACATTACATATCAGAAAAATGAGCCAAAGACATTCCAAACCCCACCTGGGAATTTCTAACACTCTGGATTCCAGTGCAGCTGATAAAGGATGGCCGGCTGATAAAGAAACCAAAATCCCTTTGACATCAAGGACCAAATCCTTTACATTTTCCTATGCTCATTACAGTGAATACTGATTCTTTAATATAGTGAGTACTTAATAATAAAATTTTAAGCAATATATTACTTCCTTTGGCATAATACATATCTGAAGAGATGGAATGTAGAATTAGGTGTTTTGAAAGGCAAAAAAGGTAGAAAATGTATGTGTTTGGTAAATCTTCTGGGAAAACTTCTGTAAAGGGTTCTGTGTAGCTGAGGAAACTGGACAGGACAGCTAGAATGTAGTTGGAAATTTTACAGTTTAGTGATTAGGTGTGAATGTTCAGAGTTAAATCTTTTTTTCTTTTTAAAGATTTTGTTTATTTATTTGACACAGTGAGAGAGCACAAGCGGGGGGGGCAGTAGAAGGAGAGGGGGAAGCAGGCTTCCTACTGAGCAGGTTGCCAGAAATGGGGCTTGATCCCAGGACCCCGGGATCATGACCTGAGCCAAAGACAGATACCTAACCTACTGAGCCACCCAGTTCTCCCAGCATTTAATGTTAATTCCATTGTCTCCTAGGGATCTGTAGCTTTCACCTCTCTGTGCTTTATTTCCTCAACTGTGAAATGAGATTAATAACAGATTGCACTGCACAGGGTTGATAGGGAGATTCAATGAGACAGTACCTATAATTAGTATAGAAATTAGTATAATGTCTGATATATGTTAAGCACTCCATAAATGTTAATTATTATCATCAAAGGGATGAGGGTGTTGAAAGAGGAATAGAGAATCAGAGAAAAAAAAATATTTGCCTTCATAATTCTATCTAGCAGTGGACTTGTCCTTTATAGCCACAACATGGCCATGGCATTATTTAAAAGAGAGCAGATATCTACTTAGTTACTGAAGGGATCTAGGTTCTTTCCATGTGTGTCTCCCATCAGGGTCCTGGAAATCTGCTCATTCAGTCAGTAGATGGGAAAAATAAGATGAGTAACAGGAGACCCAGTTAACTTTGTGGCTGAGGACTAGAAGTGGCACTCATGCCTCCACTCACATGACATTGGCCAGAACTCATCACATGACTGCTTCTAGCCCAAAGAGAGCTAAGGAGATATAATATAGCTGAGACCAAAGAGAAAAGGAGAGAACACAAATGTTAGTGAGTACTTGTGCTACTCACTTTATAGGCACTTCTCCTCAGGAACTAGGGGACCATTTCCAGAGCATGATCATCACAGGAAGTACAAAGCTCATGTTCATGCTCACGACTGTCCCCCACATCCTTTATCATTGCCCCTCACCTCCTCACTCATGGCCACATTGGGTTCAAGTGTACTAGGAATCAAGGAGCATAGAAACATGATAGGGAATGTAATTTTCCATTTCAGTTAACAGATGATTACAGAATGCCTTTACATGTGTGCACTAGGAAAAAAGATAAAGGAAAAATAGCCAGATCCACCTGCAACAAAAGCTTCTGACTACAAAGCTGAGTTTACTAGAGTAACAAGTGTTCTGAAGAATGAGGTGAAACTATGAATGTGTGTTTTTCTCACTCAACAGTCCTGGATAGAGTTTCCCTTAAATAATCTTGAGCTATTTTCAACCTTTGCTGCCTAATGTTTTTAGAGCTATTATTTTGTGTTAAAATGACAAAAACAAAACAAAACAAAACAAGGTGGGGGGGGGTGGGGAACCTGGGTGGTTCAGCCAGTTAAGCATATGACTCTTAATTTCAGTTTAGGTCACAATCTCAGAGTCGTGGAACTGAGCCTTAGTGCTCTGAGCTCAGCGGGAAGTCTCCTTGAGGTTCTCTCCCTCTTCTTCTCCTTCTGCCCCTGCCCCCCCCCTGCTCTCTCTCTGGCAAATAAATAAATCGTAACATGATAAAAAATATTCAAGAATAATGTAAACTATAAAAACATATTTGAACATCCATATTTTCAAGGCCAAATTTCAATTTCAAATCTATGACCCACTTGGCTTGCTTTGTGAATCATGACATCAAGGAAAACATTCATTTCACATAGCATTATTTTCACTACAGAATAATCATAACTAGAACTTACTATTGTCTGGGCATTGTTATAAGTGTTATATGCATATTACCACACTGAATTTTCACTATTATCCTGTGAGGTAGATATTATCATCTCCATTTTAAAGATGAAATCATCCTGGGACACATAGGTGGCTCAGTCAGTTAAGCATCTGACTCTCGGTTTCAGCTCAGGTCATGATTTCAGAGTCGTAGGACTAAGCCCTATGTGGGGCTCCTCACTCAGCAGAGAGTCTGCTTGAGAGTCCTTCCCTCTGTCCCTCTGCCCACTCTCTCTCTTAAAATAAATAAAGAAACCTTTAAAAATAAAATAAAGATGGGGGCACCTGGGTGGCTCAGTGGGTTAAAGCCTCTGCCTTCGGCTCAGGTCATGATCTCGGGGTCCTGGGATCGAGCCCCACATTGGGCTCTCTGCTTAGCAGGGAGCCTGCTTCCTCCTCCTCTCTCTCTCTGCCTGCCACTCTGCCTACTTGTGATCTCTGTCAAAAAAATAAACTCTTAAAAAAAAATACATTTCTATTTTATTTTCAAAGCCTGGCACCACACCTAGTGCTCATCACATATCTGTGGTAGAAAGGTTGTTTTCTCTCCTGAGGCCCATGTGGAGAGAGCCCTCCCAGGCCCCCTGGTAAAAGCCCCAGAATTTGCCAAAATCCTGTATCATTCCCACCAGAACCTGCTTAGAAATAACCAAGAACATCTTCATTGAAACAAACTAACAAACAAAAAAACTTAGCATCTTTATTGAGGTATAAATGACATTCCACAAATGGCCCATATCTAAAGAATATAACTTGGCAAATTTTGATATGTGTATATACGGGGAAACAATCTCTATAGACAAGCTGTAACCAGGGCGAAAAGCCCAGTTGCTCCCAGGCCGCAAGGGTCCCCACAGAGACCAGAGTCATCCACTCACAACTAACAAAATCCAAAGGCAGAGAGATGAGTGGAGATGAAACAAGAAAGGAATTTATTTCAATGAGGTCAACCCCTGGAGGACAGTGGACGAATGTCTCAAAGATTGTCTCCCAAGTGCAGAAAATACTTCTAAATTCATATGAGGAAAATGTGGAATACATGTTGGTGGCCCGTGCAAGCGGACAGAAAGATCATTGTCTTGGGGTAGATCTTGCTGACATCAGAGCAGTCCTTATTGCTTAAGCAGATAGATTTGGTTACCATTATGGGATGCTTTGCCCACTGTGTCTTTTTCTTGCCTGAGTTAAGAGACAAGCTGGAAAGAAGAACTTAATCAGTTAGAGAGTACAGTCCTAGGTCAAAATGGAGGTTGTTGAAGTCCTCTTTCAAAGATAGTTTACCTATCCATCATCCCCAAAAGTTTCCTGGTGCCCCTTACATTTCCTTGTGTTCCTTCCCCAAATCATACCCCCTGTCCTCATGCAATTTAGTTTCTAGTGCTTATTGACCACGATACCACTGACATCGAACCCAACTGAAGGAGAACTTCATGAGAGACATAGTGGCCCCTTCAGTGTCTCAAGAAATAATTGCTTTATCTTCTTAGTCCAATGACTTCTGTAAAGGATTTGGGATGTATCTCCCAATGACCTTGTCTAGTACTGGTTAAAATAAATAATGGAATTGTCCAAGTTAATTCTAGGACAACCAAATCACATGCATGTGATTTTACTACTTGTAGAGCTGTAATCCTTGGTCTCCTTTGACTTTTCCATATTTTAACATTTCTTTTCATATCATCTTTATGATTCTTTGAAAGAGCATTATTTAATGGGAGTGGAAAGGGAAAAGGAGGAACCTTGCAAGGTGCTGTCAGCTGCTCATTCTACTTCTCTGAAGCCTCCAAAATAAATATGTTTTTAAAAACCTTCCAGAACTTATTTCCTGGAAGCATCATCGCTGGCTAAACTACCTGGTTGGGATAACAGATGTTATTTTGTTTACCAAGACTAAAGTAAGAATCTAAGTATATTTTTCACAGAATGTCCCATATGGATGACACAAACATTTAATTAGTCCACACAGAGTTCTTGTTTTATTTTTATCTGAATATTTTACCTAATCCATTTTAGGTATGCTCTAATATTATGTTGTGGGATATTTTTAAAAAAATTAAAAGTAAATGTATAAAGTATCTCCATTGAGTCAAAACTTCTCTGCTGTGCTTAACTAATTTCATATCTCAGTGGGAGTGGAGGAGAGAGCTAATATTTGAATTTATTAAGAGCACAGACTTTGGGACAACACTATCAAGGATTGAGTAACTACTGTGCCTATTACGAGCTGTGTGACCTTGAGCACGTGGGTACTTAACATCTCTGAGGGATGATTTCATCTTTATTTTATTTTATTTTATTTTAAGATTTTATTTATTTATTTGACAGAGATCACAAGTAGGCAGAGAGGCAGGCAGAGAGAGAGGAAAGGAAGCAGGCTCCCCGCTGAGCAGAGAGCCACCCAGGTGCCCCAATATAAAATAGAAATTTAAAAAATAAAAGATAATATATTATAATCAAGAAACAAAATTCACCAATCTGCAGAATATACAAGACAGATCTAAAACAGAACTACAAAAAAAATTGGGCAAAAGAGGAAGAAAGTTATACGAAATGAAATTGGGAAACAGAGATCACAGTCTTAATACCAGGCCAAGTTGAATTTACAGACAAAGTATTAAATTAAAGGACATTCATTTGCCATCGTGACAGCTAAGGAGCTGAGAAGAACTCAGTGGGCCGCTGGGGGGGGGAGCACAGAATAATAATCATCAATTAAATGAATAATTTTTTAAATTAAAAAGTATATTAACATTTAAAGTCTCCAGAAATGATAGAAATGACAAGGGTATATAGTACATGAAGAAATGCTTGTTTAAGAAAATCTATCAAATTTCATTAAGAACAGTGCAAGTCTGTGCTATTTGGACTAAGACAATTTCCTCTTTGCCTTCTGGTTCAGCAGGACAAAGCTTCACTCCAGACGGGGGCAGAGAAAGAAAACACAGGGTTCCCTCTACACGTCTGTTCCCATTCCAGGCCTATCTTACTGGGAGGGGAAGGCCTTCCATGTTTCTCACCCTACCCTCCAGCTCTTTGTTGCTAAGACTAAGTTCGGGGAGAGTTTACCCAAGAGGTGGGGATTCCTCATTTGCCAGTTCCCACAGGTGAGAGGGAGGCTGTAGGCTCTACCTGAGCACAGCACACCTGAGAATGCTGGGGTCCCCTGCCTTGGCTTGCAGGGCCAAGGTTCCATGCCAGGAGATTCAGGCTGAGGTGGACTGAGAGCCTGAGACAGAGGCCTCTTCCTTCTTCCTTGGTTCAGTTCCTAAAGCAGAGGCATCACTCTTCCTACCCCCAAGCTCCAGAGTCCCGGAGGTTGCCCTGGGAATAAAGCAGGCTTTAAAACAGAGATCTCCTAATCTCTTCACAAAGGTATGAACTTCATGTGCAGTAGGGTGTAGAGACAATGCAAACCTTAGGGGGCTCTCAAAAACAATTGGAGGCTGTGCTGAAAGGTAATTAGAAGGAGATCGGTAGAGTCATTGGAAATACAGATTCAATTGTGGGAGAGGTAGTTTGCCAGAGAGAACTAGAATCCTTCTGGCGGTCGGAACAAATCTAAAACATTGACTTTAGTAACTGACTTTTCAAAGGAGCCTAAATTTGATGGTATTAGTTTGTACAGCCTAGGACAGTGTTGCAAACAATGGAGCACTTGGCCACCAATCAGTGGCTCTTAACTGCTGGTTGTGGTCAGGGAAAGAGCCAAAGAGATAGTATCACTATGCTCTCAGGGTGACTACTGGCTTATCCAAGACAGCACCCTCTGCACCGGACCCCACCAACGGGAGCATCAGCAGACACTTCACACTGTGGGAGAAATAGACTCTACTAAAACACTCCATCCAGTCACTAAACAAATACACAAACAAATAATAATAAGCCCTGGAAGTTAAGGTTGGAGGGAGGGCAGTGGGCGGATGGAGGTGGGAAGAAGTACCCAGAATGACTACAATATATTATCAAAACCAACCATTTTCCAGCAAAATATCACAAGAAATGCAAAGAAACAGGAGTGTATGACCCATGCACTGGAAAAAGAACAAGAAACTGAAAGTACTTTGGGGAGTAACCAGATGTTGAATTTAACAAAGACTTCAAAATAGTCATTGTAAATTTGCTCAAAGAAGGAATGGAAGCTATGATTAAAGAGCAAAGGAAGGGGCGCCTGGGTGGCTCAGTGGGTTAGGGCCTCTGCCTTCGGCTTGGGTCATGATCCCAGGATCCTGGGATCGAGCCCTGCATCGGGCTCTCTGCTCAGCAGGGAGCCTGCTTCCTCCTCTCTCTCTGCCTGCTTCTCTGCCTACTTGTGATCTCTGTCTGTCAAATAAGTAAATAAAATCTTTAAAAAAAAAAATAAAGAGCAAAGGAAGGTACAATGACAATGTTGGGTCAAACAGAAAATATCAATTAAGAGAAAGAACCGGATGGTTGAAATGTATAAGAACTAAATCCCAGAGTGTAGATGACATGCCCTTTCTGCCTTTGGTCACTCTGAGAAGGACCTTTCCAGCATTTTCTTGTCCTCCTCTTAAACTAAGCAACTTCAATAATTTGTCAGTTACTAGTGCCACTGTGTGTTCTCCTATATAAACAATCATTTTTTAATATTTTAAGGTAATGAATTAAACTGATTTAATGGGAAAAATATTTTCTTTAACATCAGTGGGTTTCATGAATCTGGCAGAACTACCCTGGTGAAAAATGTTCTTAAAATAAACATATCAATAACAAAAGAAAGGAACTAATATTTGGTGAATGTCTCCATCATCTCGGGTACCTCCTCTTTGCTCTCTCATTGAATCCTCATTAAATGAAGAATTCCTCCAGGAATCACCAACTTAGACGTCAGGAAACTGAAATTTAAAATCAATGAGCAAATAGCAAGTGGTTGGCCATGTATGACTCAAAGGTTATGTCTTCTAAAGTACTTCCTTAAATTTATGAATATTTACTTTACTTCTTATATATCTGAAAAAATTGTTTAATTCCAGTTCAGTTAACAGAGAATATTATATAATTTTCAGGTACATTATATAGTGATTTAATAATTCTATACATTAATCAGTGTTCATCATAATAAGTGTACTAACATCTGAAAATTTCTGACTCATCCTTCTAGACCCTGTGAAAAGGTTAGCTGTCTTGTGACATTCTCAGTTCTCTGAGGGTATCACCATCCTGGTACCTGGAGAGGGTCCCACTGTTATCTATTCACATCTAAGGTCCTTATGGAGGTTCTGAGCTCCTGAAAGGAAGAGATGATATCTTATTTGTCTTTTTTATCCACAGGACCTAAGCAATTTAGTCCATAGTAAGAACTCAATAAATGTTTGTTGAATGAACAATTTATGTAATCCTCCTTTGGGAAATTCCTTTGAGTTATGTGAATCTTAAAACAAAACAAAACAAAACAAAACAATTTACCAGCAAAAAATGGGTTTATTTGAAATACCAGAGAATTGCAATTCGGAACATACAACCTACTGCAAAACCACAGACAAATCCAGCAAACAAAGGAGAGAAATGTTATTTTATGGAGAAGAAGAAGGAAATTGGGAAGGGTCATTTTGAACAAAAGTCGATTGGAAAAAAGTGAGAGTTCAGGGTAATGATGGTTTCCCACTGGCCGGAGGTACTGAGGTAGTAGATTTCTTGTAGGAGATACAATGTACATTTTGCCCTGTTGGGGCTTGTGTTGATTTTTTCCTGTTGAGGATTCTTCTGGTGGGGTCTGTGATTGACAGTTTTTCCTGTGATTGATCTCAAGTGGTACGGCACGAGAGCTCCCCCTTCTGGCCCCCAGACGACATAAGGTTTCCCTTATTAATTTTCACAATTAGTAAACTGATTTGAAAATGAAAATTGACTAAGGTAAATATATAAATGGACATTTCATTAATTATATGATGATGATTCTTCTTGCCTCGCTGACATCGGCTGCTCTGGAGAAGTAGCTGGCTTACCCACGAGCTTGCAGATGCAGCACAGTTTGAGGGCAGGACAGTGTGGGCTGCCTTATTGGGATGGCAGACCACAGACTGTGGTGGAAACCATCAAAAACAACTGGTGGAAACCACCAGAAACAATTTGGGCGACATTAAGTTTAAAAAAAAAAAAAGGCTTAAAAATTTTTTTTTTTTTTTAAATAAAATAGGGATGCCTGGGTGGCTCAGTGGGTTAAAGCCTCTGCCCTTGGCCTGGGTCATGATCCCAGGGTCTTGGGATCGAGCCCTGCATCGGGCTCTCTGCTCAACAGGGAGCCTGCTTCCTCCTCTCTCTCTGTCTGCCTGCCTCCCCCTTACTTGAGATCTCTATCAAATAAATAAATAAAATCTTTAAAAAAATAAATAAAAAGGTTTGCAAATATATTTGTTAGCTTTTGGAATCAAAGAGAGTTCTGGAGAACCAATTTTGGAAAATGAGCAGTAACCAAAGGGAGTGAAGTGGTGGGAGCACAGTCAAGGCTGCATCATGCAGCTCTTTTGGGGGCACCACGGTTGATCACTAGATACCTCTCATTGATCTGGCTCAGTCCTACAGCTGCCATGACAAAAGGTCTGGCATTTTCAAAATCCTGGATTGTCCCAAGTGAGGTAACATGATCATGTCCTGGGTGCCAGCGAGTGGGGAAAGAGAGTACTTGCCCCTTTATCTTCCATGGTGGAAATTACGCTCTGTATTATACTTATTTGGGGATGGATAGTCACCAAATTGGAAGGGTATTTGCTTGCTGATAACCACAACAATTAATGGTCGTAATGATAGATCAATGGCATTGATGGCTCCAGGCCCTTAATTCTGGTACTGAATCCTGAAGAAATATTTCTGTACTGCGTCTCACACCTTCTTTCTACTCCCATGGTGCCATTTGTCCTCTCATTGTTTCTGTTCTAGGAAGTGGGAATGGCCTACTATAGGCTACCTGTTCTCTGCTCCCCCAAATCATGATGCTGTACCTCCAATTTACCCTCTCATAGCTTCCAGAGTAAACTTCTTGAAGTCAAAGACTACTTCAACATTTAGGCAAGAACCATGTAATTCCTTCCTCCAAAGACCACTTCACCTTACCCTATGCTATGAAATATACTAAAAACTTTTTGGGGGTGGAATTGGAATATCTCTGTGATCTGGTGCCAATTAATCTTGCCAGTGTTTCAACACTCTCTAGTTCACATGGACACCTTAGATGCTGGTTATCAAGGACACTCAAGATTGCTGAATCACACTCTTAGCTACAGGCATTCCTTCCAAACATTTACTGTGTGCCTAGCTACTGGAGAGGTAACCATGAATAAAGACTGGTTTTCTGCACCTCAGATGTGCTATTTGAGCTATGTAAACTTAAAGGGGGTACCACCTAACTATAACAGCCAAGCAAATAAACCCGAATTGGTTGTGACTATAAGCCTACAACCTTGTACCAAATATCAGCCCTATTCTCATTGTTTCTTAAATACCTGGCCTGCATAATCTTCACCCAGGTTTCAAGGCCCAGACCCAACACAACCCAAGCTATAAAAGAATTTATGATCATCTTCCTTTGGAGCAAGTCTATGTCCTTTCCGTGCTCCTAGAGCTTCTGTCGATACACAGCTCTACTACCTTGGACACCATGTCTGTAATTTATCATACAAGCCTGGCATTGTTCTCTAAATTTCCAGCTTCTTGATAATAGGGACACCCCTCCCCCCAGCTTGTTCACCATTGTGTTCTTCAAAATATGTAGCCTGAGACTTTTCACGTGGCAAGTAAGCAACAAATACCCATGAGATTGAAAGCCGTTGGATTTAAGTAGAAGATAGAGAATTGAAAGATTTTAGCACAATACAGTCTTCAGTACTTTGAGCATATGTCATACTGACAACATGTTATTATTTTGGCCTCTGTTACAGGGTTACTGCAGGATATCACAAATTGTGGAAAGTCACAATTGCTAACATTGAATTTAGCTTTGCTTAAATATAGGGTACTTTTCAAGACCTTCGAAAATTCAATGGAAAGGTCAACATACATAGACTGAGGCCCACTAATGGTGAAAAATCACTTTTCCTTTGCCTGGTAAAAAGGAGAATTAAAAAATTCAGTTTACTGAATAATAGCAATGAATTATGCATGTAACATGTACCATTTCCTCTTCTAAGTCCTTTAACCTAGTAAACGCATTGATTCTCATGACATCATCACTTTGAGATTGAAGGTATTATTATAATATTTTTACAGATAAAGAAATAAAAACTCAGAGGAGTTCAGTGAGTTGCCTAAGGCCAGGTTAGCTAGTAATCGGCCCGGCTAGGATTAGGTGTCAGAACTGTCCAATTCTATTTTCTACACTATACTTCCTCCCAATGTGTTCATAGGGAGAAAACTCTAACTCAATTTGATTGGAAGGCAACAAAGTTAGTACTGACTTAGATGGGATTTTCTTTCTTTCTTTCTTTTCTTTCTTTCTCTCGTTTTTCCATTTCGGACAAGTCATAGGAAGACTCCTAATACTTTTGGGCAGCACTCCTAGTTGTCCTGATTTGAATAGGAGGGTTCGATATTGATATAAATGAGCAGTAAAAAGTTAAAAGGAAAGCAAAGGTTCGTCGTCTTTGGGAGAAGAGGTGATGGTGGATTGTTGCTCATACAATTAACTGCCATCACGTTACCCTTCAAAGAGGCAATGAGGCCCCTGGGTGGAAAGTAACCTCTGGAGTTGGAGACAGAATCTGCGGTCAAATTTTGACTCTACTGCTTACTATGCGGATGCCCTTGGACAGTTTACCTAGCTTTTAATAAATTTTTATTTTCACTGATAGAAAAGGAATAATGTGTGGTCCATACACTCTGGTGTGATTTGAAGATTATAAATGGCAAATGTAAAGTTTTCAGCACACAGCCAATACATGGTAATAATCATGATTTGCAGGATGTCCTTTGTGTAGAGACCAGATTCAAAGCAATTGGCTTTTTACCAGGGGCATAATATGTTACCACTTTCCTTGATTATATTGATTTTTTTCCCCCTTTAATAGAAACTCACAAGCAGGCCTTGCTGCTCTGGAGTAACTATGGTATAATGGAGAGAGGATCTTTATTAAGCCCTGTCACCCCTGCTTCCCTCCATCCCCAGGACCCAAAGTCTCCTTTTGGGGCAGTATGTGATACTCTTGATTGAGTCTGCGTTGGCTCACGCCTTCTACAGTGTATGGTGTTTAAATGGCCATCCTCCTGGGGTGCCAGGGTGGCTCAGTCAGTTCAGCGTCTGACTCTTGATTTCAGCTCAGATCATGATCTCCAGGTTGTGAGATCCAGCCCCGCATCCAACTCTGCACTGAGTGTAGAGCCTGCTTAAGATTCTCTCTCTCCCTGTCCCTCTGCCCTTCCCCTACCATTCGTGCTCTTGTGTTCTCTCTCTCTAAAACGAATGGCCATGATGCCACATGCTTTACATCAGGTTCACTCCTGACTTATTTGCACAACTTGAAAAAAAAATCTAAATATTAAAAAAGCCCTACTAATTTACTGGAATAAAATTCCCTGAGTGAAATTTTGTATGGGGACAACCTGGACGGGAAGCCAATTTAAACGATCAAGTGTGGGATGTGAGTAGTTAAAATGCCGGACGTGGCAGAGGCGTCAGGTAGAAAGTTGTGGAAGACATTAGGATGTTTTGGAAAGACTGGATGTTAGCTTTTTGGAGATCCAGAAATTCCTTTCAGATTTTACATCACAAGGTAATTAGTCTCTGACTCAAGCCCAGCAATCATTTGAAAGCGTCAGATGATTTCGATTGGCTGGCGATACAATGAGATGAATAAGCCAGAGATTTAGCTGTGTGGTTAGAGTTGTATTTTTCTCAATATCGAGCTGGGATGATCTCTTTACATGTCTCAAAGGTCCTCACATTTTGAGAGCTCATTTCTAGCATCCCATCTACTCAAATATAAAAGTCTTCTTATCTTTGGACCCCCAGAACCGGAAGCACTGAGGTCTTATACCTGAAAGATTCAGGAAAGGAACTAAAAGCATGTCATACTTAACCCCCCAATCCCTGCCCTTGATGGAAGTGAAAAAACTGATACCACCTGGTACGATGAGAACTCTGGGGAGAGGTTGGAATTGAGGAAGCATTAGAGGAAGCAAACCGTTCTAATGTCCCCAACCCAATTTGGCCCACACCCATTCGATGGCATCCCAGCCTACAGTACTAGGTTCTTCTAGCCAATTTCCCCAAACCTCAGTCTACCATTTGTGTCTTGTGCCTTCCTCCTTTTGTCCCAGCCTGAAGGGCTTGGCAGTGACCTGCTCTTGGTTTAGAATCTGGTGATGAGAGGCCTAATCCCGGGTCTGCAGACTATTATGGATAATGTTCTTTGCTGAAAGTCTCACAATGCAGTGTCCCACCCACCCATGTCAAGTCCTCCAGATGGAAATGGTAGCCCGAAACCCTCTTAAACTTGGTAATGCCTGAATTTGGATTCCCACTTCTCCTATCCCTCTTTTGAAACTGTGCTGCCAAAATGCCAGAATTCCTTAAATATCTGTCAGAACTGTGACTTTTAATTTCACAATAGAAACTATACAAACATGTGCAAACAGGTTTAAAATATAAATCTGACTTGTAACAGACAGACATAGATAATTACATCCTAAGTGGGGTTTTACTAGCCCCAAGGTAAGAGTGGTCACACTCTTCTCATTCCTCCATTGGTCAATAAGTCTCATTTGTTTCCATGTCTTCTCTACATTTGATTTTTTAAATGTTAAAGTCCTTTAACTTTTAACTTCTGATTTTCACAAGACCAAAAACATTTCTCTCCTCTATTTCCTGAAACCTCATAAGATAAACTACAGGTATCTTTTCTTAAACCAAAATCCTTAAGAGAGACCAGGAGAGGAGACATTTGCACTACTTCTTAATGCCCCTCTTCAATGAAAACTAAATGATACTTTTAAAAAAAAATTTTTTTAAAGATTTTATTTATTTGACAGACAGAGATCAGAAGTAGGCAGAGAAGCAGGCAGGGGAGCAGGCTCCCTGCTGAGCAGAGAGCCCGACGCAGGGCTCGATCCCAGAAACCTGGGATCATGACCTGAGCCAAAGGCAGAGGCTTTAACCCACTGAGCCACCCAGGTGCCCCAAAAGCTAAATGATACTTGAAGAAACACTCTTAGATGAAAGGGAAAAGAAGAGTTGAACAGATATATAGAGAAAAGGAACCCAGAGTAGAGAGATCGAGTGATGGAAATAGAAAAAAAGCAAGGCAAATAAACAAAAAACCTTTAAGATGAAAAGTGTCACACCCTCAGGTGAAGAAGAAAATGTACATTTGTGGCAGGGGAAACAAATCCTATGAAAAAGAAAAAGCAGGGCAAAAAAGAAGATCTTGAGAATTTTTTAAAATTATGGATGCTGAAACATAAAAACATACTTGAAGTTTAGAAAATCTCCCAGAAAGGTGACCAAAAAGAAAAACAAAAATAAAAATAGAAAATAGAAAGATAGGAAAGTTAGCTAGTGCTGAATTGTTTTACTTGTTTTTTGTTTACTTGTTTACTTGTTTTTTGTTTCTGTTTTTGTTTTTGAGAGAGAGAGAGAGAGAGAGGAGGGACAGAGTGAGAGGGAGAGAGAGATAATCTTAAGCAGGCTCCATACCCAGCACGCAGCTCGACACAGGCCTGGTCTCACAACCCTGAGACCAGGACCTACGCCAAAATCAAGAGTCAGACACTTAACTGACTGAGCTACCCAGGCATGGGTACCCAAGTACCCATGCCTTACTCGGTTTTTGGAAAGAACATGTTTCAAATTAATATAGTTGTGTGGATGATAGGATCTCAAGTGTTCAGAAAAACAAAACAAAAACAATTCACCAGGTGATTGCTATGAATACAAAGACAGGTACACATGTTATATCAGCGTTCCAGGTAAAAATGTGGATCGGTAATTCCACTAAGCTTCATATTCCTATCGTCCTCAGCTCATGATGCATTTCCTGCCATGTCATACTCTTATTCCGACGCTGAGCATGCTCGTACCTCCAACCCACCCTCCTATCTCAAACCTGCCCCTGTCTTCCAGATGACACCACCATCCATCAAGTTACCCAAATCACAGCCTTGAGAGTCATCCCAGCACTGTGCTTCTCTAACCTTAGCATTGTGAAAATGCAGTTTCAGATTCAGGAGGTCCGGGCTGGACCCAAGAATTTACATCTCTATCAAGCTACCAGGTAAGACCTGTGGATGCTGATCCAAGAGCCACAGTTCGAGTAGCAGCACCTAAGCATCTGTATTCCTTCATCCCCTCCAACCATGAGGTATTAAGCTCTGTAGTTTCCCCCATGCCACTGATGAAGGCAGGCTGGTGTCTCTTCTTGCGCAGATTAAAACAATACCTACGAAGCCAATCTTCCTGCCTCTAGTCTAGCTTCTCCAAAAGCCACATTTTTGGCAGGACATTGACTCTTTCTTTCCTCTTCTTTCCTTTTCACCTCCCCTCCCCTCTTTCCTTTTTTACTTTACTCTGGGTTTCATAAAAGACAGGGGTCGTGGCCATAAAATTGGTTTTGACCGAAAAGGAAGAGGTCAGAAGGGGAGAAGCTGAGTTAAGTGGATACAGGATGGTGATTGCTTTTCCCTCTGCTCCTCCCCTTGTTCATGTGTGCTCTCTCACTCTCTCAAATAAATAAATAAAATCTTTTAAAAAGTAAAATAAAATATTTCAAAATATCAACAATCCATGACCATCAGGAGATAGAGAAGAGGCAGGAAGTAGACACAATGATGAGCCCAAACCCACTTATTAGGAAGCTGAATAAAAGGGGAATAAAAAGCCTATTAAGCAAAATAGAATAAGATTGATTAATGTATCTATCTATCTACCTACAGCGGCAATTTAGTAGAAGGCCATGATAATATCATCTAAAAGCTAAAAATATATATATATGGTAAAATTTAAATATAAATATAATATATAATATAATATAAATATATTATATATAATATATAATATAAATATATATAATATATAATACACACACACACACATATATATACACACACACACACGAAGTTTCAGAGCTTCTCTATTACTAATTCAATGCTTAGGATTAGTCTGTCAGGAATGTTTGAGTAAAGATTGAGGAAAGAGACATTTGCTGATGAATTCCAGGAAATGTGTGTAAGGGGTGTTATTAATGATAAACTTGAGAATATTTTCCCACTGTGTATACTCATTGGCTTTTTATTTTAATTTAACCTCAGACACTCAGGATGGGATTTAATGTAATCATAATTCTTTAAAAAAACCAATTAATTATTTTAGAGAGAGAGAGCATGTGAGCACACAGAGGAGGGGTAGAGGGAGAGGGAGAGAAAGTCTCAGGCCAACTCGGTGCTGGACTGGGCTGGACTCAGGACTCTGAGATCACAACCCAAGCTGAAACCAAGCGTGAGATGCCCAACCGATTCTGCCACCCAGGCACCCCAATCATAATTTTTGATGTGCTATCACCAATCCATACACAGTCCTCGTTTACTTACTCATCTATCTATTCCCTATTCACTTGTTTTCAGATGATGTAATGGACAATCTTGTCTCCTTCCCTCAATTCAAGAACAAGAAATTAACAAATATTTATGTCTATCTATGTGCTTCTTCCCTCTCCCATCCTTCTCCTCCCCAAAAGGAGCACCCATCTTGAATTCTGTGTTGATAACTTATATAACTTTTCAACATTTATATGGATTTATCAAAAATGGATATGTTAAAACAACATATTGGTTCATTTAAAATTGTTCTTAGATTTTTACAGAAGATTATTGTGTTCTGTGTAGTCTTCTGAAACTTACTTTTTTCACTCACTACTGGGTCCCTAAGATTCATCCATGGGATTGCTGTATAATATCTTGGGAGATTGACTTATCCCTATTTATGCCTTCTCTGTCTTTGGGCAGCTGGAGTGTTTTCCCCCACATTTCTGTATTACTAAACAATATTTCTGTAAATCTTGTGTATAAGATGTGTCTGTTCAAACTGTTCTCTACTATGTAGTTACTATTTTCTCTTCTTTAATTAAAGACTGTCTTGCAGGAGATACTTTGAGACTATGTAAAAAAATCCCGTTTCTCCTCAAACATTCACCCATTAATTTTAGCATCCTTTGGTGGGTTATGCCTGAGCAATTATTACTATGGTGTTTGTCTAATGATAACTTTGTATTTCCCTCATGTCTTCTACATTTATTAATAATAATATTATTATTAAACCATGTTAATATATTTAATGATATCATATATAAATGTTATGTATTAATAGTAATTTATAATATATTAATATTTGAATAATATAACAGTATTAATTATAATTATATGGAAGAGCTATCTGTGCTCTTCCATTTATTTGCATATTTAAATATTTATTTAGTTTTGCACTCATAGGTATTTATTTTATGAGTTATCATGAAATATCATATCAGCTAGTTTTGGCTTTGGCCCTTGGTTGCTCATCCAGGTGGCTTCTGTACCCTTTTAGGATGACTCATCCTTTTCTAAGCATTTTCTTACTTTTGTACACTATAAGATATTCTAAGGACTTGTGCTTGCTCCCCAAGAATCTTGTGTTTTCCCTGTTTTGTTCCTGAAATCAACCACTTTTAAAGGAGCCCTGATTCCTTTTATTGAAGAATGGTGTTTAGAAACCAAGATCTGGACACTGGGTGTGCTCATTGCTACTATGTCATCATTGTCTCTAGGTCCTTTCAGTGGACAGAACTACATATATATTCCCTTAGCTTTGAATGAAGTGTTTGTGTCATGTCTACATCTAACCCATTCTTTAATATAATTTTCCTTCATCCCATGAAATCAACCTTGACACCAATGCTAGAAGAAGTATTTGACTTTTCTGAAATTGCATAAATCTTAATCTGTACCACAATTTGCCTTCCCCCATGGACTATGTTAATTCTTATATCTACATTATAGTTGATCTTAGACCATAAGGTCTCTCAAAGAAGAACCCAGTTTTGTAGAGGACATTTTATAGTTTTTTTGCATATAGAATAAATATTAGAGCCACCTTTTATGGGGAGCTACACTTTTTGAAACAGGTAATTTTATTTGTAAAAGTGAATTTCAAAAATCATTTTAAATTTTCTCAATAATGTAAGACTATTTTGGAGGAAATAAAATTAGTGAAGCATGTAGAACAATGTTTACAATATTATAGTTATAAAATACATGTGAATTATTGCTCTTGTCCATTATAAAACTATTTTCTCACAGGGAGGATTTAATGATCTTCTAATAATCTATAAACATTAATCTAGTCTAAGAAAGCAGCTAGTTTCTTATTCCTTATTATGTCTAAGGAAGTAAAAATGTCACAAGAAATACATTAAAAAGTAGGACAGAACCGATTAAATATTGTAACATATTTTATAAATAAGACTGTAATTTTTAAAAATTTAATTATGAGAAATCAACATTGGCACTTTCCTCCTATTAAGAATTATTTTCTCCATTTTTATATTTTTACGATACTGAGTAAGTTAGACTCTTTAAAGAATGTTTGATAAGCCCTTTGATTTCTTTTACACATACTGTTTAGGAAGCCCATCTGGTCATATTACCATATGTTATCTTACCAAATTCTTTTGAGGGGTGTGTGTGTGTGTGTGTGTGTGTGTGTGTGTGTGTGTGTAGAAAAACTCTTTAGTCGGAAGTTCTGTTTTTCCTTTTCTCTATCACTGAATTGGCACAGTATGTCATGTAGATCATATTTCTAGGCCAACAAGACATTCATTCAGCATCCAGTCAAACATCTTTATTACTTTGTGATTCTGATCATATTTCCTGGCACTAGACCATATGTTATTGTTGATGACAAGGTTAATAAATACCATGGCTCTAAGAATTGCCAGAAAATGATCCGTTTGTCTTCCCCACTTGCCTTTTCTTTTCAGAAATAAGATCATCTGACCGCCACTGTCAGTCCTTTAGAACCAATTTTGACCTCAGAAAGAGAGATTTAAAGTGTTTAGAACTCTCTGGCACTTAGAATTGAAGACTTCCTTTTCTAATTCTGAATGATGCTGGGCCTCTGCAACATTTTCTTGGGGCCAGATTTCCAATTACCAACCCCAGTTGCCCACTATTGAATCTCATGTTGTTCCTTATTATTGCAAACTGCCTAATTTCCAAGCTTCTCTAAGAATCTGCCTTCCTCTCATAAGTCAACCTCCCAGAGTCTGAGGATTGCTCCTCAGGAATCTTATCAGCAACTTGGGCAACTGGCTGCACTTCTCAGAACTGCTAGAAACATTATGTAAAACATGAACTGTGTTCAGACTCTAGGAATATACTTTCATTTCTACTCAGTTCAACTCAACAAACATTCATTAAGCAATTTCAGAGCCCAGCCCTGTACTAGAGTGTGGGGATGTAAAGATAAATGAAACAAAATAGTGTTCTCAAAAATTTCCTAGTCTTGTTGAGAAAACCACAATGCAAATACACAAGTGTGTATTAATACACAAGTGTGTATTAAGAATTAGACATATATTCCTAGTCAGAGAGAGAAGCAGCTCTAAAGGAGTAGGAAATCTGGTAGGAAAATCTGGAAATTACATAGTTTTCATGTGCAGTGATGGCATAGCCACCATGTCTGAGTTTTATCCTTTGGCAATTAGAAGATATGGTAGATTACATTATTGGTCCCAGTATATACCTTCTCATATATGTATACACTGTTTGACATGACTTCGTGGGGGTAGTCACCTGACACATTCTTTAACTCTTGAGACATTAGTATACATAATATAAACAGGGTTGTGGAAATGGATTTGCATAATGGAACTTGTGCTTTTGTGTTGCCACCATTGCCATAAAGAGATACTCAGGTCAGTCTATGGATCCCAGGAGGAGATTGAGAGACAAATGGAATGAAGGTGCTCCAACTAAGATAAGTCAAGCTAGCCTACAGCAGCACCTTCAACTGATGCATGAGAAAGCCCAGAGATACATGAGAAAGCCCAGTTGAGATCAGTTCATCATTGACCTCATGATCCATTAAAAACAAATTATCAGTGTTCAGCCTCTTAATTTTTGGTGGTTTATTATGCAGGAATAGCTAACCATATAGGAATGATTGATGCTCTTGAAAAGTTTACCAGCTGTATATTTTAGAAGGATCACTTGGAGAAACCAGTAAATTTGAAGGGAGGAGACTAGAGATGGACAGACAAGACAAAAAATCACAATATTTAGCTAAGAAATTATGAAAGCTTGAACCACAGTGACAGTGAAAAAAAAAAAGAAAGAGATTTAAGAGTGATACAGGATGTAGGTCATAGGTATTCATTGGATGTCAATGAAGAAGGAGAGGATGAGTTGAGGATAGCTTGCTGATTTCTGGGTTAGATTACTGACAAATCTGACTGTGATAAATGGAATATGCAGGAGTTTAAGCAGCTTTATTAATGGACAGGAAACAGCAGCAGGCCTGTAACCCATTCCCTTCTTAGCAGAGATACCTAGAAGAAATGAATTCAGTTAGATCTCCATGTAAACATGGTAAAGCCTTGAAAACAAGACCTCCCGGTAAACATACTAATGTTGGTTATTGGTGGGACAATACCAGGGAGCTCTTACCTAGGGTTTTTTTCCATGTGATATACGTGGTCTCTCTTGATTACTTATTGTTCACAAAACTGGAATTTGTGAATTTGTAGGTCATGAATGACTGAAGAATGGAAAGTTGTACTGTAGACTGTAATTGATGGAGTATAAAATAGGCTTTTCTTTTTTAAAAGATTTTACTTACTTATTTGACACAGGAGAGAGAGAAGAGCACAAGCAGGGACAGTGGCAGGCAGAGCAGGGGGAGCCCGATGTGGGACTCAATCCCAGGACCCCGGGATCATGACCTGAGCCATAAAATGGGCTTTTCTAAAATGGAGATGGGTCTCTTTGTGTGAGTGGTATCCTCATAGAAATTGCTCAGAAGAACCTTCTCTGTTAAATATGAAACCAAAATTCAGCGACATGAGGGACAAAAATGGTGATCTGCATCTAGTATTTCAGAATCCTCCAAGAAATGAATGTTTCACCAGTGACTGGTGACTTCCTGCTTCCTTTGACTTATTATACATTTCAGTATTGGGTAGGACTCCCAAAGAGTCTCCTTTGACAACTCAACAGTTTTTTCCTCAAATTCTGGAGCAAGGAAAGGGTGTGACAACTTGGATTGAGGCCAATGTTAATAAAAGAAGCAGAAGCCACCAACAGGGACCTGACACTTCTTTTGATAATCAGTGAATGTTCTCCAAAAGACAGGTTCCTCCTGGAGTGTAATGAACAGGGCTAGGGGGTGACTTATGTAAGATAAAAAGACTTTCTTTGATTACACCATGAGCACAGTGTGGATGGATTGAGTGCCAGAAATTGCCAGAAGTAGATGGTACACTTCTCACAAAGAGTCAAAGATATTTGGCAAACAAACAATGGCTGTCTTCATGAAATTCTCTCAGGGTTGGCACACAGTTTTGATATCTAGGTAGATTTGATGTCAAATCCTTTGTTATTCTGGAATTATTTGAAATGTGTATGTTCACTGTTTTGCTCATTTTAATGGGTTCATGCTTTATTTCTCTCCAAATATTAACTTCTTGTGAGCAAGAGTATGTTGTACATCAGTAATTCTCAAACAGAGTGTACCAATCACCAGGGGATCCTGATAAGATGCAGATTCTGACTCAGCACATCTGGGGTAGAGCCTGAGAATCTGCATTTCTAACAACCTACCAGGTATAGTTGATGCTGCTGGCCCATGGACCACATGAGTAACCCCAGTCCAACTCTAGATATTCATCTAGAAGAGTAAGGGTATCTCACAGCTGTTTATTATGGGTTCTTAATAATAGGAATTATTCCAATGACTACCTCCCATTAAGAAATTCTCCATTTGGAGGTACCTGGGTGGCTCAGTTGGTTAAGTGACTGCCTTGGGCTCAGGTCATGATCCTGGAGTCCTGGGATCAAATCCCACATCGGGTTCCCTGCTTGGTGGGGAGTCTGCTTCTCTTGCTGTCCTCTCTCCTCTCCTGCTCTCTCTCACTGTCTCAAATAAATAAATAAATAAATAAATAAAATCTTTAAAAAAGAAAGAAAGAAGGAAAGAAAGAAAATAAATTCTCCATTTGGGTGAAGGCCCTTCATGGACTTTTGTCTTCCTTCTGAAGAGCAGAAAGGGACTCAGGGAGCATAACAATGCTTTCCTCCTACACACTACAAAGTGGCTGCTAGCTGCCTTGAAATGAAGATATGACTCCCATCAATGGCAACGTGTTAGTGAATTGTCCTCAGCAAACTAAATGACTAGCTTAAAAAGGCTTTCATAGAAAAGTGCTTTTGAAGAAATTTCAGGACACCTAATTTCTCTTTCTTTTATACCCCACCGACTTCATAGGGCACAGCTAAAATCCTCCCCTACTCTACAGTCCCTACTTGTCCCTGTTATATTCATCAGCCATACTGATTTAGAGATATTATCCACTACTAGATTTCACCATAATTTACACATTTCCCATGCTTGACTTGGCTCCCCAAGAAAATGTTAAGCTCTTGTAGGTCAAAGACAGTAACAAGAACAACGGCACCAGTTAACAATGAAATATTTACTATGTGTCAGGCATTTCGTATTTTCTTCCTACCCTCTGTGCCTAACTGCATGATATGTACTTTATATGTTCTGCTTAATTTGGTTTTAAGAGTGAATACCTTGGGGCACCTGGGTGGATCGGTAGCTAAGCGTCTGTCTTCAGCTCAGGTCATGATCCCAGGGTCTTGGGATCGAGCCCCACATCAGGCTCCCAGCTCAGTGGGGTGCCTGCTTCTCCTTTCCCCATCTCCTCTGCTCCTTTTCCCTCTCTCAAACTCTGTCAAATAAATAAATAAAAATCTTTAAAAAAAAAAAAGAAAGAGTGAGCACTTTATTAAGGAAGAAAACAAAACAAAACAAAAAACCCTGTGTGTTTTCTGTGCTGAAATAATCCTTCTCAGGAGTACCTTGAAGATCCAGCAGATATACAGCATCCCCTAAACAATTAGAAAATGCCATAAAGGTATTTCTTAAATATAGGAACTGCTTGTGAAGATCCTTATTTTATTTATTGTATTTTTGCACTCTGCATTTTTCCCATTTGCCATTCATACATCTGAAGTTGCCGTTATCCTGTAAATATTCTTTGGCAAATATTTGTTAAGTATCTACAATATGCTAGGAATCGGTTAGTTGCTGGGGACAGAAGAGTGAACAAACTAGGTAATACCCCTGATATTTTGGTGTTTGTAACCTCGTGGGGATGGAGGAGGATATAGGGAGAGGGCAGACAATAAACAAACAAATGATGAGTCAGATAGGTAAAGGGGATAGTGTTGCCAGGATTGGGGTAGTTACCTGAAGTGGATAAGAGAGAAAATCAATGAATGTTTGTGTTCCATATATGGCTGTTCACATACATTTTCAGTTTGAGAATGAACATATATCCTCGTGACAGAATACTGATACATTTCTGTCTATGGCCATACTACCCTGAACGCACCCGCTCTTGTCTGATCTCGGAAGCTAAGCAGGGTCGGGCCTGGTTAGTCCTCGGATGGGAGAATATTGACACATTTCTGAAAAGGTTCTACATTATTCTTGACAACTTGAAAAAGTTTCTGTGGACTTGCCCGAGCATTTGTTGTCCAGCAACACCAATTGGTCAATAACCAGCTTGCTTTTTCTTTTCTTTTCCTTCCGCTGTGAATGCGATGTCATTCCATCAGGAGCCCAACTCCTTCCTTTCTCACATGAGATTTTACCTTATTAAACCTACTTGGAGAGGGGAGGGAGGTGGATGGGGTGGCTGGGTGATGGACACGGGGGAGGGTCTATCTTACGGTGAGTGCTGTGAATTGTGTAAGACTGATGAATCAAAGACCTGTACCCCTGGAACAAATAATACATCATATGTTAATTAAAAAAAAAAAAACCAACTTGGAGAAGAGAACTGAGTAAGTGAATAATGAGTATACGTGGGAACATGGGGGCCTACCCCAGATGGCAAGTATATAAAAAATGGGAGCTGGAACAGATAATCCTGATACTTCCCTTGGATAAAGATTGATATTCCTGAATTTCCAACCCTGATTCATCTTATGCCTCTTTACATGTGAGGCATGACACTGGTCTCTGTGTTATGTGGTTTGAAAAGTAAGTGGAGATGGAAAGAGAAGAAGAAGGGGATTTGAAAGTAGTAGAAGGAATGGTAATGAGACAGCTGCTAACGTTTTTGCAAAAGGGCAGGAAGACTGTCCTTCCTGTTTAGAGATATGATCTTTTGGATTTTTCCATTTCCATTTCATTTTTCTTATCTACTGAATATATGAGAATCCAGATGATCTGTATGTCAAGCATTTTCTAGAAATAAGAAGTTTACAGTCATTGGCTTTGTTCTAGCTATGAAATCCATCTGCCTAGCACAAATCAACAGAAACCCACTTTCCTGTCTTCATTCACAGGAAACCCCTCAAAAGCCTGTGGTGACTAGCAATGTTTATCATTGGAATTAAAATTGATAACTTCTGATCTCCAATGTGGAAATGTGCATACTTCTCAGATAGTACACTGTTGTCTCTAAAAATAACTACAAATTGAATTCTGAGTTTAATTGTAATATACAAATCATGAAGTGCCATTTCTGTATCATGGTACCCTGATCTAGTTTTACAAAATCTGACTGCACCCTCCCGGGCTGATATTTTGCTATTCTCTGCTAAGGAGACAATTAGTAATAAATGTTTTGTTGGTCTTTGTGTTTTATGTTGGTCAGAAGTCCCTAGAACTCTGAGACTGAGATGGATTCAGGGCTAGGTGATTGAGGAAGATTTCTTAGGAGAAAAGGTTTAGAACAGTGGGGGAAAAAAGTAAGCAAAACCATGGTCTTAGCTGGAATCAGGTCTCAGTCTGATCCCACAGGGAGTTTAAGAGCATGAGTTGTATCTTTTCTTCTTGTCTTAGTACCCGTGAGTCTGTAAGTTGTTGGTTATAGGATGTCCTACTCCCCCTAGGAGAAAGGTCTATAACCTACAGTAGAAGGCAGCTCTCACTGACTAAGGACAATTCTGTGCAGCTGTGAGCCATAAGCAACCAATGGTTAGAGAAGCTGGGATATATGGGTACCCTGACCCATGAGTCTACCAGACTGGTAGTGGCAATCTAAAAGCATCCACATTTCCCTTTCTTTTCTTTCCTTTTTTTTTTTTTTTTCCATCCAGGAAAACTCCCTGCTTGCCTTCTGTTGTAGTATACTCTCACAATTCCCTTCTTATTTTCCTTTAGTGCTCAAGCTTTTCTTTGTTCTACTCCTGAAAGATATGAATGATTGCATTAGTCCTTGTATAATTGATGACAATCAAGATTTCCATATCTATCTATATCTATCTATCTATATATACATACATACATGTACATATGCTGACCTAGATATTTTGACTTTTTTTCAAGAAAATCTAGAAATTTCTTTATTTTTAAATGTTGATGACTAACTGAAAAAAACAAACAAACCCAAAAAACTAACACTGTCAGAACCATGCCCTACATTTATTAGCTGAACTTCACCTGGGAGCATTTGATTTGTATCTACTGCCATGAAGTATATCCAGATGGACAATTACCATTTCTACCTGTTTGAGTTGAACAACAAAAGGAAGAACTAGAGGGTGATACTCTTTGTCATCTTCTGCTGTTCAAAAGCAGCTCAACCAAGAGCATCTTTTTTTTTTCCCCCTATACAGCTCTGCTTTGAGTCATTTCCCATACCAGTGACAGCTTCTTCTTCTACCTTCTTTACTCCTGTCTTTTTTTAGTGTTACTATTCTTAAGGCCTCAATTCCTTAACCCTCTTTATCTTCTTACTCAACACCTGGAGCTCCTAACCACTCTTTTGGAAAGCTGGAGGAAGTCCATGGCTGTGCTTCAAAGGGAGTCAGTGAACACTTGAAAATTCCTCAACAAAATTGTATGTATGTGTTGATGTGTGTTTGTATGTGGAGGAGTTTGTAATTTTTCTCAGCTTCTAAAAGTGGTGCCCCCTTGTCCTGGCTTATTTCATTCACTCCTGAAGCCTCATCCATGCTGGCAGATACCCTGGTCTCTCACAGCTAGGCCACAACATGTTCTCTTCCCTTCCTTTAAGAATGCTTTCGTGGATCCCCACTGCTTTCCAAATAAAAGGCAGACTTTTTTGATTAGCAGACAGGATCTGTTTTCATCACTTCCAGCTCACACCCTATGTTCCATCAGATGTAACGCTTCAGTCTCAGTTCTCCTCATGCTTCCATGTTTGGGCGCATGTCACCAACACTTCTCCCCACCTCTCACCCATGTGCAAATGGACGGCTCATGTTTATCTTGGGGTTGAGTTCTCCCAGAAGCTGACCCTAAGACAAGAACTTGAGTGTGTTTTTTGGGGAGTTGATACCAGGAACCAGCAATAGGGGAGTGCATGGGAAGAATCTAATAAAAGATACGTTATCAAGCCAGTTACTGCTGTGGGCAGTTAGCGAGACTCTAGTCCACCTAGGAGCTCTGACAGAGTAGAAAAACTTCATGGTGAATCTGGGGGGACTCAGTTGAGCATCTGACTCTTGATTTCAGCTCAGGTCATGATCTCAGGGTCATGAGATGGAGCCCCCTGTCTCCACACTCAGCCGGGAGTCCGCTTGAGATTCTCCCTCCCTCTCCCTCTGCCCCTCACCTATGGCCCTCTCTATCTCTTGCTCTCTCTCAAATAAATAAATAAATCTTAGAAAAACAAACAAACCTTCAGTTATCTCATCTGTAAAACCAGGCAGTCGGGGTGTTTATCCACCAACTCCTGGAAATCTCTGGTTGAAGGCTGTTCTTGGGGGTGACTTCTGGTGGCAACAGGGTATGTTTCAAGGGAAAAGCCCTCAGGTGGTGAGTCTTCGGTATTCCAGGGAAACTGCCTGTAGCACAGAAGCGAGTTCTGAGGGGAGGTAGGCAAGGTAATGCCAATTTCACTTAAACAATCCCAAATATACGGATTCGTGGTAAACATACCCAGTCAAAGGAAACACACCCAGAGGAAGATCTCCACAGGTTTTTCTCCTGCATTTGAGGTAGATAACTATCCATTGTGCTCTCTTAGTAGCTATAATAAATTCGATCAACATATTAGCTACACCACTGAGGAAATATTTATTAAGTAAATGCCGTGGGCTGGTCATTGCCATGGGCAACAAGGGTGTAACAGTGAAAACAGCAGGCAACCACCCATCAGTCACAGGTGCATGAGCATCATACAACTACAGAAACTTAACCATTTGCCTGCCTCCAAGTCTAAACAATATCTTTCATGTCTTAATTCTCAGGCCTTACTCATGATCTGTCACAGAGTGAGCATTTAATAAATGTTGACCAATGATTAGTGAATAAATGAGTATATTCCTTGGGGCTTTTTTTGGAGCCCTTTACTCGAAATTTGTGAGCACAAGGAACAATGCCAAGTTGAATTAGGCATTTAAACTCTGCTGATAAGCACAGATCTGGGAAATCACTGAAATCACTGCCTACTTTGGAATGTGTCACCTTGACTGGGGCATTTAAGCGAAGTAATAATCCCTGATTAGCTGTCACCCAGAAAGAACACTCTGTATGATTCCATGCATGTTTTTTTTTTCCCCCAGTAGACTCAAAGCAAGCCAGCTTTGCAGCAGGAATCAGTGCAATTGATCAGCAGTAATTAAAACTAGGCCTAAAAGACAGACTTTTCATCTTTGAAGTAATTCCCAACGTGAACCTTTAAAAATATCTGCCCTAGTAAGCCCAAACCTGAGCAGGATGGATCGTCTCCTGACCTTTTCGGTAAAGACAAGTGCAGCATTATGGATGGAGCCTTTTTTGATCACTTTGTCTTGGCAGACCTGAATCTTTCTGGAGAAGAAATGCAGCTTAATACGAAGCCTATTTTCAGATCCGAGAATGGAAGTTTCTACGTATTTGTCTGGAAGCATCACATATTCAAAGACATTACAGAAGAAGGGCATTCGAAGTATTCTAGAGATGTAACTGCAGTATTTATTTCCACTTACTACTGATTTCTCAGGAAATGCCTTGATATGCAAATGAACCTCGTTCCCTAACCAGTGTTGTGATCCTGTGAGCCACCTTCTGGTCACTACTGACAACTACACTAAAATTAAGTCACTTTTTTTTTTTTTTTTTAATTTCAACGTGGCCTGCTGTAGAGTGATTATTAAACTTTGGTGGGTCTCAGAATCACCTGAGAACACACACAACTAAGTTTCCCAAAGAGGACCGAGGGCCTGGGGCTTTGTATTTTTACTAAGCTTTCATATCCATTGAATTTGAGAATCACTGCTTTACATTATACACACAAGTTTTTCTCAAACATTTTGAGCAGTTATTTTATACAAAACACCTCTGGAAAAAAGCCTTTAAGTTTACATCACTCCAAAAAACTTAATCAAAAACACAATAATAAAAGAAAGTCAAAAGATTATATTGCAAAATCGAATGGAAGCGAATTAAGTATTATTCTACCTAAGACTATTTCATTTTGTTTTGATGCAAAAGAAGCTATACTTGAATTGTGTGCTAAATGCAAGTTATTCACAGAATAGTGGTTTATTAAATACTGATCTAGAATATCATAACCTTCTTTTATTAATTTTCCTCTGGTTTCCTACTTAAGTTTTAACTTTAAAGCAAGACTACCCACACTCCATATTCCAATTTTTTCTTCCAGCCTATATTTACTTTTCAGAGGATTTCAATAATTTTTATTTAAAAGGTATTTATTTATTTTCATAACATTGTGACTCATTTAAATTTACATGATCTAAATAAATAAAAATAAACTAGTTCAATCATATTGTAGGAAACTGAAGCTCAAAAGATGATTTCCACCTATAGTAAACTTTAAAAACATTACATACACACCTCAGAATTAAAGAACTTGGCTCAAATATGGATAATTTCAGGTTGGCATCCAGTGAAGAAAAAATTCTGCAAAAATAGTAAATGTTACCACTCAAGCTTACTAGTATGTTTAAAATGAAAACAACTGGCCCATGCTGGTGAGGATATAGAGCTCCTGGAACATTCATAACAGCCATTTGGAGTGTTAAATGATACAATTATCTTTTATAAAAAAAAGTCTTTTATAATGTTAAACACTTATGGGGCGCCTGGGTGGCTCAGTGGATTAAGCCTCTTGATTTTGACTCAGGTCATGGTCTCAGGGTCCTGGGATGGATCCCTGCTTCTGGCTCTGTGCTCAGTGGGGATTCTTTTTATATTGTGGTATTAATTTCAATTTTTTAAAAGTAGGCTCCATACCCAACACAGGTCTCAAACTCATGATCTTGAGATCAAGAGTCGCACACTCTACCGAGCCAGGCAGGCACCCCCTAATTTCAATCTTAAGCAGTGATGGCTTTCTTATCATGAGTTCCATATGCTATTTCTATTATCTGCAATTCTTCCTCCATTTCTTGAATTGTCTGCCTGTAGGTTTTCATTTCCTCTGCAACTGATGGCTTTTACTCTTTCTTTTCCCATTTATTCTCTTTGCAAATCAGCTTTTTAAAAAGATTTTATTTATTTGACGGAAAGATAAAGACAGAACACAAGTAGACAGAGGGAGAGGGAGAAACAGGTTCTCTGCCAAACGGTGAGCCCAATGTGGGGCTTGGTCCCAGCACCCTGGGATCAACTCAGGGTCATGAGTTGAAGGCAGATGCTCAACCAACTGAGCCACCCAGGCACCCTAGTAAATCAACTTCTTTACAGAGTGTCCTCTTTATGTGTTTTTCAGGATCATGACACTGTGTTGCAGGGTTTTGCATTCATTTTCCAGTAGAACTTGGTTCAAGTCAGTGAACAAATCTCATGTTCTTTATTTGTTCTTCCAGCCCATGCCTGGTTGACACCTCATCACTCAGTTTGGATAGGAAATGGCCTCAGTCTCTTCCAGCTATTGTTAACAAAGATTATATCCAGGAGATATATATCATCTGTCATCTCTGATTTATTTTATCTCCTCACTCTGGTGATTTACCCATTATTTCAGCTGCCCAGTGCAATTATTCAAAACTTCAAATTCGTTTTTTTTTCTTTTTTTCTCAAGGTCTTTCTGAATTTAGTAGCAAACTAATTTGATTGGTTTGCTCAGCTAAGTTTCATTCAAATTTTCTGCTTTCTGGAGTAACTACTCCATGCTCCCCTTAGGTCTTGATATTTTTCTTTCTCTTGAACCTGCCAGAAGTTAGACTTGCTCTTCTCTTTGCTGAATTTTGCTTCATTAAGGCTTCCCCCACCCCTTGAAAGTTTTGGAAAATCCCTTGAAAATATTTGTTGTATATTTCCAATGTCTTGTTCTGTTTGATCTTGTTTCCTTTATGTGTTTGCTTTTATGTTTTGTACCTACTAGGTTTCCCAAAACAAGTACAGTTTCTAGCAACACTTCACTTATTATTTAAGACATCTTAAAAAGACTCTGGTAAGAACCTTTATGTGCTTCCTTCCTCAGAGAAATGTTTATTTCAAATCCTGATTTTTACCTCCTCCCCCCCAAAAAGCATTTGCTGCTTTAATTTTCTGTTCATATTTGACAATTTGTTTAATCTTAAGGTGTTTTTACAATCCCATAAATCGGTTTTGCCATCATTTGTTATCCTCAGCTCTTCATGGAAAGGAATACTCTCCTGCAGAAAATGGTCAATGAACAATTTCTCAGTAAGTACTATTAATTCTTCACTCATGCAGTCCTTCACCAAAATCAGACCTGGCTCAGGGTCTCCAGGGGATGTAGAACTTGTAGCATCTCAGAATCTATTGTTTCAGCCCCCCCCCAAAATGGCTGAAAAAAGTCATTCTTCATCCCTGAAATATGCCATGGTTCTGGATTTGCCTCTGTATTTTTTGTCTTAGTTCCATAGACTCACAAAGCCTCTTTTAATAGTTCTGAATCACCTCTCAAGGACTTCTCAGCTCAGTTTCTAGTAGCTGGCAATCTACAGCTAATGGGTCAAACCTGGCCCACCACCCTTTTAATTTTTTTTTAATAAATAAACTTCTATTGAAATATACTTATGCACATTTGTTTATTTATTATCTATGACTGCTTTCATGCAATAAGAACAGAGTTGAGTAGTTGTAACAGAGACCATGTGGCCTGCAAAGCCAAAAATATTTCCAATTTGGCTCTGTACAGAGGCATTTTGCAGACTCCTACTCTAGAGTTTTATGCATAGCGAGTGCAACTCTATGCTCCAATGAAGAGGGTTGGTGCCTGGCCATGCTAGGTCATTCTCTGATTTCCTGTATGGCTCCTTGGGCTCGGTCTCATGGACCTCATCTTGGGTTTTTAACAGGTTCAACTGTGGGCTTTTTCAATAGGGTGTCTATTGAGGAATGGTCCATTCTGCCCTCATTCTCACCTAAATCTTATTTTTCTCCCTCTAAAGTATCAAAGCTTCATTTCCTCTATGAGGACGGTCTTTACCTATTGATAACACTAGCGTGAAATCTCATCATCTCTCTTCCTCTCCCTCCTTCTCTCTCTTGTACTGCATCATTAGTTGGATTAAATCATTTGGAAATTGCCTACCACCAAAACTCCCCTAGCTCATAGCACACATGCTGTTTCCTGTTTCTAAGTTTTTAAACTATAATCAGGTAGGTGAAACCCTGTAGGACTTTACCCTCATGTGTTACATGCTGAATTTCTCAGTGGGACATTGTTTCAGCCCAGAAACGCCCAATCCCATTCTGCCTTAGTAACCATCTTGGCAGTTAGAACAACAACGCTGAGGAACAGCTAATTTAGAGATCCTGGAATCAAGGCTGGGAGGAAGTATGGAGATGGGAAAGACGTGGGGAGAGGTTGGGAGAACTAGGCAAAGCTATTGGGGCAGGAATCCAGGGGCAGAAGCGAATCCTTTCTGGCCTTAACAAAGGGATTTTTACAAAGTCTTCAGGCCTGACAAGTCTGTCCCATCCACGTACATGAGAGTGGAAGTCCCCCGGGTTTCCCAAAACAGCTTCCTTATTGAAAGGATAATGAGATCAGTCCTAAGGGACTGCAGCCAGTGGTGTCCAGCTTTGAGTCCCTTCCTTTTGAACGCAATCCTCTGCCACTGCTTTTAGGACTAGAATCAGGGGTCATTCTTCTATCATATGTTTTGAGATAACTGGAAAGCTCAATAAAACTTTATAAAATTATATGTTTATAAATGGTAACTAAGATCGCAAGAATTTATTCTACTGAGTAAATTTTAAAGCTAGCATGTAATGATTATTACATATTTCTGGAAATACTCTATCAAATTTGGACAGATTCCTCTACTTCTAGTTGGCTAATTGTGTGTGTGTGTGTGTGTGTGTGTGTGAGAGAGAGAGAGAGAGAGACAAAGGGAGAGAAGAGGGAGAGAAAGAGACATGGTTGGGGGGGATGGGTATTATATTTTATCCAAATGTAACATCTATTGAGGAGGTGATTTTTTCCCCTTTAACCTAAAAATTAAGATATTTACTAAGAATGGTAATATTGCATCTTTGTGTTAATGGATGCAAATAAGTGAATAAATATATATTGATGAAAGCTAACATTGTAATTTTAATATCTGGAAAGTAGAATAGAATGAGACAATGTTATTTTATACTAAAATCATAATAATTACAAACATGTGTATATGAACTATCAGTCTTATGACAATATTAGAAATATTGACAAGACCTCACATATAACAAGATACTTAACTAAATTCTCATAGTTTGGAATGCATTAAAAGGCCAAAATTAAATAATGAAATGTAACCATTGAATACCAAATAGTATTGACTAAATTGATAAATAATTATTTCCAATATTCTATGAAAATTTGATGGGGAGGAGTATCCAATCAGGAGTGAAATGAGTACACATACAACACATACATTTTATATAGGTTTATCATGTATCTAGCCATTTTATTGAGCTTTCTGAATAAGGCCATTAGTGTTTTTAGCTGAGTTTCTTATTTGTTGCAGGCATGAAGTCATATCGTTTGAAAACTGTTGTATGAATTTTGAATATTTCTGATTTTGAATATTTGTTCCTTTTTGATCATTGTTAAGGAACGAACGGTACAAAGCTTCAGAGAATATGTGAGTGTGCTGTTCAAAGGGAACAGTCCAGTGTCCTGGAAAAGAAAGGACACCTCTGAGGGAAAAGGAAGGAGGGACAGTGATGGGAGAGAATAGTGCGCTGGGCAGCATGTAGGAGGGGGCAATGCACAATAGCTTTCCTGTAGAGACTGTGTGTTTGGAAATCTGGATGGCCTATTTGTTAATATCTGAGGAGCTCTGAGATCAGAAACTGTCTCATGATTATTTTCTACTTAAAATAACTGTTGCATTAGGTGAACACCAAAAAGAAGGAGAATTCAACCCACGTAATTGTTAATTTTCCACTTTCTGCATCCTTTGATGCACATTTTGCTCTGAGGATATATATGAAGATAGCCTGAGAAGGCACTGATACAAAAGCTAAAGTGCAAAAGTTCCAGAAACATCAAAACAGAATCTATACTAAGCCTATAGTTTAGCACATTATAGCAGTCCTCACTTACCTAGGGGTGAGGGGATGCAATCGAAGACCCCTGGTGGATACCTTAAAACACAGATAGTACTGAACTCTGTGTTTCCTCCTACACATACATATATACCCATGGTAAAATTTCATTTATAAATTTGGCCGACTTAGGAGACTAACAGCAATTACTGATAAAATAGAACAATTATAACAATATACTATAACAAAAGTTATATGAATGTGACTTCTCTCAAAATATCTTATTGTACTGTACTCACCCTTCTTCTTGTGATGATATTCAATGATAAAATGCTTACATGATGAGCTGAAGTAAGGTGAATGATGCTGACATTGTGCCATTGTGACCATTGACCAGAGGATCATCTACTTATGGCCCATGGTTGACCATGGGTGACTAAAACCATGAACAATGAAACTGTGGATAAGGGGAACTATGGTATAGAAATGGTTCATATTCTGTCTCTTCCTAAATCTACTTCCTTTCTAAGGTGATTTTGCCACTCTTCCCACTAAGATATTTCCCCACCTAATGACCCTGGGCTGGCCTTGGGATTGATTTTGGCCAATAGAATGAGGCAAAAGTACTGTTGTACCAGTTCTGAGCATGGGCCTCAAGAGGCTTTGCTTTATTCTGTTCTTACTCTTAGATCCTGGCTACCACCAGGAGAGCAATCCTGAGCTAGCTTGCCAAAGATGAGAGACCATAAGAAAGAGAGCTGAATTTTCTATGTCAAAGTCATTCTAGATCAATCAGCCTCACACTGACCAAACAGTGAATCAGTTCAGGTCATCAGGAGAGACCCAACCCAGACCATCAGAACCAAGTAGCTAATCTGTAGATGCATTAGAAATAATAAAGGGCTGTTGTTTTAAGCTACCAAATTTTGGATAATTGTTTCTTAGCCACAGTTAACTAATGTAATAGCTTCTTATAAAAATCCATCAGTTGTTGAGTTGATATGCTGGGCTAGCCCATATTTATTACAAACGTATGTACTCGGGTTTTCACATCTCTTCCCCCTTTCATTTACTCTTCCTCCAATCAAATGATAGTTCCCCTATTAACTCTTTAGATATCAAAGCCCCCAGTCTGATGTCCCCAATCTCTGACTTCAATGTTTGGCCTTCATTCATACTAAAGTGTTAATGATTAACTGAAGATTAAAGTGATTTTCTTCTTAAGGGACTTCTGACTTTAACTGAGATCATAGATGCTTGATTTTTAAATGGCTGTATTTGTCTGCTAGGGCAGCTGTACTAAAGTATCACAGACTGGGTGGCTTAAGTAACAGAAATTTACTTTCTCATAGTTCTGAAAGCCGTAAGTCCAAGACCATGGTGTCAACAGAATTGGTTTCTTCTGAGGCCTCTGTCCTTGGGTTGTAGATGGCTATCTTCTCCCTGTCTTCACATGGTCTTTGCTCTCTGTACATGTCTATGCCCTAATATCCTCTTCTTATGATACCACCATGTTGAATTAGAGCCCAGCCTCATGGCCTCATTTTCACTTAATTACCTTTTTAAAGATCTTAAAGTGAACAGTGACTTCAATGAACATCAAACAGCAAAGGGTGAATGCAGCCAAAATCTCCAGAGTGGAGGAACTTGCTGGACTGAATGCCAATAAATACCAAACCAAATGAAGCTACTGGTTTAAATTGAACACTGACTATTACTCAGCACTATACTAAGCTTATTACTATGATGTTTCTTTGGTTTCTCACAGCAACCTTATTAGGCAATTCCTATTATTTTTACCACAATAGTTTTGTCCAGGTTATACTGGGATATAAGTAGCAGGGCTGGGGGCTTACACCACTCTGTCTGAAACTCATATTCTTTCATTTAGCAAATACAAGTAAGAATTGGGTTTGGAAACAGAGTTGAGTAATTAGCAGGTACTTCTGGATCATATCCAGGGGCCAAATCTGAAGATTGATGAACTAAAAGAGTAAATGAAATCAGATGGGAAGCAACATCAGAATATAATTTTCTAAAACTTCAAAAGCACTACTTTTTCACAAATATATATGGAATATATATCAATTAAGAGGAGAAACTCATTAATGGCAGTATTCACAGGATGGTAAAGCTGGTTCAAAGGAGAGTTCAAAATGCTGAAGCACATATTGTCAGTAAAAGCAGAAATGTTGAAACGATATTGTTAATTAAACACAAAACTGGTTAATGTGCTACAGGGCAATAAAACTTTTTTACAAGACAGGATAGAAATCATTTGCCACTTATCAGTCTTTTAGAAGTTAACATTTAACTTTGGAGAGTCTGGGCCCTAAACATTGGTAAATAGTAATTCAAACAAGGCTACACTGTGCTAGAGTTGCTATGTCCAAGATGGTGGCCAAGTCACATGAGGCTATTTAAATGTGAAATGAAATTAACCTTACATAAAGCTAAAGATCATGTTCCTTAGTTGCACATATTTCAAATGTTCGATAGACACATGTGGCCAGTGGCTACCATATTGAATGACTCAGATACAGAACACTTGTATTATCACAGAATGTTCAGTTGGATGCACTTCTCTAGAATATCAGTTGAACCTCAGGCAGCCTTGTTAAAGAATACCATGATACAAAAAGGGCAAGGTTTTGCATAATTTTCTTTGATAGCAGAAGCCGTGAATTTCAGGAACTTGGCCTTTCACTCGAAGAGCATTGAAAACTGAGATGAGAGGTTAGCTGTGCTGGCTGCTGCTCTGATGAAGGTTTATTCTGAGATATTTATCTGGACTTTTACCATGGCCCAGACCAGTTTCAAAAACATCCCTCCTAAATGGTGGCTGAGATGGCCCTAGTGCTGCCCACACATGAACCTGTTTCTCTAGAAGTGACATCTCAACACAAAGGTCTTGCTGCCATATCCCAAAACTAATAGTAAAAATTACAAATGCCCGCTCAAATTTTAAGTTGAGTCCAATGAGATAACAATACCAGTACATCATATTTTAAGTCAACAAAAGGAATCTAAATATCAATGGCATTGAAATTTGGCAACATCAATTAAAAAGAAGAAATTCTCCAGCGGTAGAAAATTCACATTATTTCTCTTACTACTTGAAATCAAATTTTTATTATGGTCTCCTGGCATGATTTTATCAAAAGGTAATTTGTTTATATTTGAAAATTTTTATTTATCTTTCTATATTCTTCGAAACACATCATTATCCAATGGAAAAAAGACAGTCTCTTCAACAAATGGTGTTGGGAAAATTGGACAGCCACATGCAGAAGAATGAAATTGGACCATTTCTTTACACCGCACACAAAAATAACTCCAAATGGATGAAAGACTCCAATGTGAGAAAGGCATCCATCAAAATCCTTGAGGAGAACAGAGACAGCAACCTCTTCGACCTCAGTTGCAGCAACTTCTTCCTAGAAACATCGCCAAAGGCAAGGGAAGCAAGGGCAAAAATGAACTACTGGGACTTCATCAAGATCAAAAGCTTTTGCACAGCAAAGAAAACAGTCAACAAAACCAAAAGACAACTGACAGAATGGAAAAAGATATTTGCAAATGACATATCAGATAAAGGACTAGTATCCAAAATATAAAGAACTTATCAACCTCAACACCCAAAGAACAAATAATCCAATCAAGAAATGGGCAGAAGACATGAACAGATATTTCTCCAAAGAAGACATCCAAATGGCCAACAGACACATGAAAAAGTGCTCAACATTACTCAGCATAAGGAAATCAGGGAAATACATATCAAAACCACAGTGAGATATCACCTAACAACCAGTCAGAATGGCTAAAATTAACAAGTCAGGAAATGACAGATGCTGGTGAGGATGTGAAGGGGAACCCTCCTACACTGTTGGTGGGAATGCAAGCTGGTGCAGCTACTCTGGAAAACAGTATGGTGGTTCCTCAGAAAGTTGAAAATAGAGCTACCCTATGACCCAGCAATTGCACTGCTGGGTATTTACACTAAAGATACAAATGTAGTGATCCAAAGGGGCACATGCACCTGAATATTTATAGCACCAAAGTCCACAATAGCTAAACTATGGAAAGAACCTAGATGTCCATCAACAGATGGACAAGATATATATATATATATATATATATATATATATATATATATATATATATATA
>NW_019154090.1:35258267-35294678 GCF_002288905.1 Enhydra lutris kenyoni
AAACAGATGGACAGATATATATATGATTAACTTATTTCACTTAGCATAATACCCTCTAGTTCCATCCACAGCATTGCAAATGGCAAGATTTCGTTTTTGATGGCTGCAATATATATATATTGATGTGACATATATATATATATATCACATCTTCTTTATATATATATATATATATCACATGTCCATATATATATATATTTATATATCACATGTCCATATATATATATATCACATCTTCTTTATATATATATATCACATGTCCATATATATACATATATCACATCTTCTTTATATATATATATCACAAGTCCATATATATATCACATCATATATATATATATATATATATATATATATATATATATCACATCAATATATATATATTGCAGCCATCAAAAACGAAATCTTGCCATTTGCAATGATGTGGATGGAACTAGAGGGTATTATGCTAACTGAAATAAGTTAATCAGAGAAAGACAATTATCATATGATCTCTCTGATATGAGGAATTTGAGAGGGAGGGCAGGAGGTCATTCGGGGAAGGGAGAGAAAAAACAAAGCAAGATGGGATACAGAGGGAGATACAGAGGGAGACAAACCATAAGAGACTCTTAATCTCATGAAACAAACTGAGGATTGCTGGGGAGTGGGGTGTGGGGAGAGGGTGGCTGGGTTATGGACATTGGGAGGGTATGTGTTATGGTGAGTACTGTGAAATCTGTAAGCCTGATGATTCACAGACCTGTACCCCTGAAACAAATAATACATTATATGTTAAAAATAAGTAAATAAATAAATAAATGCTTAGAATCAAGTACATACTGGTTATGAAAATATGCTGGGGTTTTCTTTAGCTCAATCTTTAAAGCATATTTTACTATGGAAGATTATTTCTGTCAATATTAAGAGCTACCCAATATTTCAGTTTCCAAATATAATGGTTAAATACAATAAAAAATGTGTCAAATAACATTGCAATTACTGGTAATTCACAATTAATAAAAACATTATAAATTATAAACTTTGATAAGTAAAAGAAACAAAAACAATTTTTTTGCAAGTGCATCTCTTTAATGAGGTAAATGTGACTTATTCTCAATTTGCTTATTTGTGGATATTTATGAAGAATGCAAATATTTCTTTATTGCTCCAAGGACATGCATCTGATCATGGATTCTACTTCTATACGTCTTTTTTGTAAATATAAATACTATGAAACTTGTTCTCACAAACTCCTTCCAAATGATTAGAAAGAGTTTTGTTATGGTAATGATATTCAGTTACTTGAACTTTGCAAATATAGGCAAAATCACAATGTGATCTACCATAAAAAATCTTTTAATGATCAACTATCAGCTGTGAATTTGACAAACCCCTCCTTTAATTTTGCTGAAAGTTCATGATTAAAACCCTCTTGCAAAAGGATTTCTAATCATTACAGTTGTTCAGTATCTCAATTTCTGGGAGGAATAACAAAAAGGCTTACCGGGAATAATCAAAAACTATTAACAAGGCATATTACTCTTTCAACTAGAGATATAGTCTGAAAAATCTTGGGAAATCAAAATATTGCCAATTTCTAGATTCCCTTTTGAATAAAATATTTTTATAAGATGTCTTAAGGTATTACATTCTTTAAATACATTTTCCTTTTTTATCAAAATCTCAGAGCTACAGATCAAATCATGGAAAAGTCCCCTGAGTTATCTCATTGACAAAACCAAGACTCATATTTAAATTCATCAGCCAAACCCATCTTACTGTCAGAAAAAAAAAGTGAGACATTATTTTTCCATACAAATAGATATGTTATGATGCATATTGAAATAGCCATCTTACAAGATGCATTTGGTAAGGCATATTATTGAAAGCATGATATAAACTTATTAATTTTATAAAATTATAAAAACAAGTTAATAAATCAGTAGCCTTCTTTTCATTTCTTAATTTGTAACGATTGAATGTAGCTAAGCTATAAATTATTTGTGAAATGTGATAGCATGATATTTCTTTGAAACTCATGTTTGTCTGTGTGGGTGCACGTGTGCACACATGTATGTGTTATATTCTGGTATTCTGTTTTTGAGAATAATGAGACAAAACTCAGGTATTACAAATTAGGAAGAAGTTATTAGATCTCATTAGGTATCATGATCAAACTATCTCTATATATTTAATTTAAAAGAATAGCTGGACTGCTGAAAACAAATTGACCTGACAATGAGCACATAATTTAATTTTTTTAATTGCAAGAAAAACAATGTGACATTAATAAGATGAAACCAGATAAGGTTACTGTAATCAAGATAAATAGCTAATGATATTATTTGATAAAGTAAGTTTTAATTCTCTTATTTAACAACAACAAATAACATTTCATCTCTGATTTGTACCCAGAACAAGGTGATATTCCCAGAAAGCAGTCTAGTTAATGTTTAAATGAATTAGAATCACTGAAATGTCATCTTTCCTTCATTCAAAGGTTCTTCTCTTTTCCAGGGATGAGGATAGAGAATAGTCATGATTTACATTTAAACACATGAAAGAATTTGGCATTTTAGATTTTCTTATTTTTTATGATCTTTTTGCTTTGTTCTCATGCAATTTGCCTCAAGAGGAATTTCTTCTTTGACAATATTCAGGGATTTAAGAGGTTAGGTCATATGCCCTCACCTCCCTACTCTGTAATACATCTGAATTAAAAAATGTTTAGAAAAAATTGGTAATGAAACACCTGTGACATAACAAAAACTATGTATTTGATCTCTGACTCTGTTTCCTTAAAACACTTGGAATCTCCAAAGTCAAAAGTACATAATGACATTAGCAGTGGCTGGGGGCTCCAGGATAACCTCAGGATGGGGACTGGTTGCCAAAGGAATCAGTCATAAGATTAGAGGGTTGGAACTTTCAGACCCTAGGGACTGGAGGTGACTTAATCACCATTGACCCGTAATCTAATCAATCATGCCTATGTGATGAAGCCTCCGTAAAAACCCTAAAGGAAGGGATTTGGAGACCTTCCACGTTGGTAAACATGTGGAGGTGCTGAGAATGGAGGTCCCTGAGAGGGCACGGATGCTCTACACTCCTTTCTCCATGCCTTCCCTTATGCATGCCTTCCATGAGGCTCTTCCTGAGTTGTATTCTTTTATAACAAATGGGTAATAGCAAGTGAAGTTTTGACTTTTGTAAGCTGTTCTAGCAAATAATCAAACATACGAAGTGTGCTGTAGGCAAGCTGAATTTATAGCCCATCAGAAGTTTCAGAGGTCTAGATTTGTGACTGGTGTCTAACGGGGGGCGGGGAGGACACTTCTGTGGGACTGAGCTCTTAACTTGGGGGATCTGGATGCTGTCTCTAGGTAGACAGTATCAGAATTGAATTGAATCATGGAATACTCAGGTAGTATTGGAGAATTGGTTGGTGTGGGAAAAAAAAACCTGCATATTTGGTGTCAGAAGTGTGGTGGTGAGAGAGAAAGAGAGTTTTCTCTTTTATACCACATGTCCAATTCTAAGGGATGAAAAATCAGTATCTGGAAGGAAATATCTGGCTTTAATACATATGTCAAGAAACAAAAGAGGTTAAAAAAAAAAGCAAGCTAAACATGCAAATAAATAATATGAAAAATAGCAGAAGAGCAAATCCAATAAACCAAGACAAAGGAAATATTAAAATAATGGCAAAAACCTATGAAATTATAAGCAATAGAAATAGCAGCAAACGGCAGAGCTTCATAAGGATAGATTTCAGTTAAGACTGACTTGGGGGGGGTTGTTATTTGTTATTTGCAAATAAATCCATAACATAAAGGAGAAGGATTATACATGCAATGGAAATTTAAAATAAAGAATATTATGAAGTACTCTATGTCTATTAATTTGAATACCTAGATGGAATGAATAAATTCTTAGGGGAGTAACTGCAAATATAATCAATGTAGACAGAAACTAAACGAACCAGTAAGAATTAGAGAAATTGAACTGATTGTCAAAGACTTCTTCTAAACCATCCCATGTCTAACCAGTTTTATAAGCATTGTCTCCCAAATATTTAAAAAATGGTTAATTTCTATTGTTTAACCACTTTTTTCAGAAACTACCCTAAGTGAAAAGTCTGCCTCCTTATAACCAACAAAATAAAACAGTTTTAAAATGACTGCAACAACAAAACATCATTAAAAGAATGTAAAGAGGGGAATAAGGCGACCCGATTTACAACTGAAGATCACTTTCCCTGCTTAGTAGGGTATGGACTAGATGAAATTTAAGTTGGGGGAGAAGGAGGTCTTGTTAGGAGCATATCGCAGCAGTCAGGGCGAGAGATGGTAAGAACCAGAACTAAGACAATAACATGGTGGTGGAAGAGCTCTATTAAAGAGCTTTTAAAGAATTAAATTAGGCCAGTCTTAATAACTGATTAGCCTTGAGAAGAGATGGTGAGGGAGAGCTCTGCAGTGACTACCAGATTTCTGGCCCAGGAGACAGAGAGAGTCACAGTTCCATTAACCAATGAGGGGGTGGAAATGGTAACCAGAGAGAGCAGTACTTGATTAACCACAGCTAGGACTAGAGGAGCGGGAAGACATTTGGTGATTTTTTGGATGCTAGAAGTAGGTGTCCAGGAAGCAGGTGAATGAAAGGACCCAGATCACAGAAGGGAAATCTGGGCCAAAGAGGAAGAGGATTAGATAAGGAGAGAAGAGCACGTGCAAAAAGCCTGTAGGGGGAGGGAGAATGGCAAGATAGGAGCCTTAGAAGAAGGCTCCAGAGACTGGAACAAAAAGAACCCAGTTCAAGAGCCACAGACTAGCTAGGCAGGGGTCAAGTTATGTAGGCTTTGCTGGCCATCTTAGAGGGAGCTGACTTTATCCTAAGAGCAAGAGGAAGTCTGAAAAATATAAGTGGGGTGGGGGTGAGTGGGTGTCAGGGTAGCAGTTAGGAGTGTGACATGATCACTGTGGCTCCAAGTACTGAATGGATGGAAGGGAACCATAAGGGATGAGATCTGGTAGGAGGATACTACAGCAGTCCTAGCAAGAGATAGCAGTGGCTGGAACTGGCACTGTGGCGAGGGAGATTGAAAGCATGGAAAAATTCAAGGTATATTTAGAAGATTGTTAGGTCTTGTGTCTCCTGTGGAAATAGGAACTTAAATAGTCCCAGAATGAGAGCAAATGAGAAAGAATCCAGAAGTTACCCAGACTAGAGTGGCAGGGTGAACAGAACATACATCATCACATATCATAGCACAGGATGGGGTGGGAGGGTATTTGCAGGTAGTTGAGTGAATACAAATTGTATCGCCCAGGTCTATAAGGTCAAGTTCTGGGAAAAATGAGGTGATAATTACAGACAGGGAGACCTGCACTGGGGCAAGTGGCACCCCGCTTTAGTGTCAGGTAGGTGGAGATTCTCAGTGTTGCAGGATTATCAAAGCCCTCAGAAGATCAAGAACCAGAAAGCCCGTCATCTAGGTCCATTTTCTACCAATTGGCTATGTGACATTCATTTGTTTATTCACTTATTTGTTTGTTGATGTATCAATTCATTCTCTTATTCAACAAATATTTATTGAGTGCTAATACAGAAAGTTTATGTGTTATATGCTGAAGAAATGAGGAAAAAGACAGACAAGCTAGTGCTTTCATGGAAAGCATGACTAGTTCTTCTTATGCTCCTCTCCCTAAATCAAAGATCTGCTTTGTAATTTATGCCAATTTATATGGAGTAAATATTCTTGCCATGGTTGATTTCAAGTTATCACCATGATGTCAACTGGGCTCACGAAATTCCTGGGAATGTAACAGTTGGTTCTTACACGCTGGTAAAGCCAGCCCAGTATCACTGGAATTGACAATGTAATGAGGGAGACAGGGGAAGTCAATGGTAGGATGTAAAGTGGGAAAGTAAATATTACTATTATTTCATTACTGGTATCTAGTGGTTAAGAATGAAGGGGTGCTGTGACAGAAAACCATAAGGTTGGAAGAGTGTCCAGTTAGATAAAATGGTGAGTCAAGACCTCTTCATAAAAGAACATTTAAATTGAGACTGAATGAATGAGAGAGAAACCAAATAGGAGGCTTCTGTTTTAAGGGAATAACTAAGTAAAACTCCTTTTTGGGGTATTTCTCCATCTTGCTCTCTATTAGAATTCTTTATGTTGTTGTCTGAGTTTCTCCACAGAGGTTCGCAGATGCTTTTCTTACTCTCTTCTATACCCACTACTTTGGTAATGCCTTCCCACACTGACATCAGCCTTGGTCATGTGACTTGCTTTTGGACATTAACAAGCACAGGGCAAGAAGCGGCTTGGAAAAGCATTTGTTCATTTCTACTCTAACTCATGGTTCCCTGCCCTTCCTGTGAGAACATACCTGTGCCAGCAGGCTGGAGAATGAGAAATATGTAGGACAGAGCTGAACTGGCTCAGTACAGCCAAGGTTCAGACATGTGAGAAGTTCCAGATAAGATCACCAAACCACCTAGATGACCCACACTAGACCATAGACTCACTAGTAAGCCCTGCTGAGCCTAGGTCTTAATCAACAGAACCCCTCCCCCCACCCAAGCCACTTCTGACAAACAGTAAATGATTACTACCAAGCCACCAGGTTCTGAAATGGTTTGGTAATTAACTAATACAAATGGCTTCTTTTATCTAACTATCCATCTGTCTTCTATCTGTCTAGACTGACAGATAAACAATGTAGAGATTAAGAATTTGTGAGAACAGTATCTTTCGCTAAGATGACAATTATACAGAAACCCTCAAATGTTTAGATAGGTAGTGAAATAGTGCCTTTTTAATTTATAATTAAGAATTCAGTGACTTAAATACATGTTCTCAGGGTAAAACAAAAATAGGAATCAGACTCTGCAGAGATTTCTCTTTCAGCTCCAGTTAACCTTAGACAGTATATCTGATGGTTTCATCTTCTGGTTATTAAAATTAGACATGCATGCCTTTACTGGTTTCTCCATCTTTCCAGAAGGAGAGAAATCTTATTTTGTAAGAGGGAGAGAAAGCTTTAGAAATAACTTACTCTAATTTTTACCAACTTGCAAAATCTATGCTGTCTCTACCAACATTTGATTTTCCCATTTACATAACCAGGAATCTCTCTTTATGCTCTGTTGTTCAGAGAAAGGCTGTGTGCTTCTTTGTATACACACCCACACACTATGTTAACTCAGATTCCTTGGAAAACCAAGCAAGCAGATCTTTTAAAAGAAAGGGGGCATATGCTAAATTTCTCTCAGACCTCTGCTTTTTATTTGGTTTAATTACTCCAAAAAGTTCTCAGAGTTGGGCAGATGAAAATTAATAAATTAAAAAAAACATGTAAAAAATTTACAGTTATATATCACTAACAGTCGTTCACTGATCTATACTGACTTGTAGTGAACTTTGGACCTGGAACGTAGCAGGTCACCAAGAAATTTTTGTGGAACAACTGACTTAAAATGAACATGCCTAGAGACCTATTTAATTAGGTGGGCATTGTCAACATTAATGTTTGGATTAAGTGCTTATCCCCAAAATAACATTCAGAATGTTCCTATAAACCTGTGTGTTTTTATCACATTTTATCACTAAGAAATTTACAGCAGTCTCAAGAAATATATCAAAATAATTTTCACCCCCAAAGTTCAAGGAGGTAGAATTTTTCTCATCAAGTGTATCACATTAAGCCCACATCATTTGTGTCATGAGAAAAGGACATGCTTTTGAAGACCAACTGCTGTGAATTTAGCTCTTTTCTTTTATGTCAATTATTTTTACACAGCCTAATTGCCTTAAAAGCCGATGATCACACTAGCAGGACAGGGGCAAATTGCTAAAATGTTTACCACAAACCATAAGCACAGGTTTTCTGTCTGTTTTTTTTTTTTAAATTATGATCTTGAAATGCTTTTAGAAAAACCAAAGCAGGTTAAAAAGCAAAGCCCCTTTCTCAGTGCTATATTAATTTCAAATGAGTGTTTGTCATCTGAAGACTATACTGAGTGAAGATTGCTCAAAAAACCCACTTTGGTAGAGATTCTCCATTCTCAAAATGCATTCTGTATACACACAAATCAGTATACGAATAGAGTCTTCTAAAGACACATGGAGCTTTGCAATACTCCTTAGTAGCAGAAAGGAATCCATTACTGATACACAAAACAACACAGATAAATTTTACAGCCATTGACAAGGGGAAAAAATGGACCCAAAAGAATATACCATTGACCCTTGAACAATGTGAGGGTTAGAGCCACCAACCCACACACAGTCAAAAATCCATGTATAACTTTGACTCCCGAAAACCATAACTAGTAATAGCCTATGTTGACCAGAAGCCTTAGTGATAACACAAAAGTCAATTAACATATATTTTGTATGTTATGTGTATATATACTGTTTTCTTACCAGGTAGTAAGTTAGAGAAAAAAGTAAGAAAATTATAAAGAAGAGAAAATACATTTACAGTACTGTACCATATATACCAAAAAATGTCTGCATATAAGTGGGCCCATGTAGTTTGAAGCTACATTTTTCAAGGGTTAACTATATACTGTATGATTCCACTTACATGAACTCTAGAGCAGTCAAAACTAATCTTTGGTGACGAAATTCAAAAAGAGGTTGCTTCTGGGAAAGAATTTGACTAGAAAGGGGCACAAGGGAAATTTCTGGGGTGATGACAATATCCTAGACCTACTTTTGGGTGGTGGTTACACAACCCTATGCAACTGTCAAAACTCATTGAACTGAACACTTAAGAACTGTATTTCATTTTATATAAATTATACCTCAACAACAACAACAATTAGGCACGCAGGAATAATTTTAGTTTTGCCACTCTGATTATATAGAAGAAAGGTTGATTTTATAACCAGAAAAAAATATTTCCAACGAGGGAGCAGTTATTATCCAAATACACACAGTACTAAATACATGGTGGCCAACTAATTATGCGTGCTTTACTGGGAATACTGCTCAATTTTGTGTTATGCAGTGAAATAGGAAAATTCACAAAAAAGTAATTGTGAAACTTGGTAGAAAGTCAAGTACACATATAAAGATTATGGGTTCTCAACTGTAGCAGCGGGGACTGGCTGACCCATTCCATATGTGGTGCCTTGTAATGATTGCCGCTATCATACAGGTGTGTAAACGTTCACACAGGTCATTCATTGTCTATATTGCTGCTGGGACTTTATCTTCCAAGGTTGTGCTCAGGTTAAGGGCCTACCGAGCTTCTGGACCCATAATTTTCTGACTTACTTTGTAAAACTTCTCTTTTTTTGTTTTATGTATGAAGATTCTATATAAAATTTCATTTGGAAAAGAGGTTTTGTGGTTAAAATAAGGCTGAATTTCATTGTAGAACTAGTATTTTAATTCTTCTAAGTCATATAAGAGAGCAAGTTTGAGGTATTTTTTCCCCAGTAACACATGGTAGGTAGTCATTATGGGTTTTGCTAACCCTCCATCCTCTCTTGATTAGCCAATTTCCTGACCAGGGACATTCCTTTTCAGAATGGGAATCACGACTCAAAGTCTTAAGAGATTCCTATATTTCCCCGCAGATGTTAACTACACATGATACTGCTGCCATAAACTTGGGTTACGAGTGTAAGGGCCCAAAATTTTCTCACAAGGTACATAACCAACAGCATTAGAATATAACAGGATTTTGCACACTTCTCAAATATTCTTTTTAGAAAAGTAAATTTTAGTTGCTAATATCTGGATCTTTGTACTAATATTATTCCATATTTAGAGGCATTAAAAAAAACTTTTGATCTAGCATCAGTTTGCTTTCAGACAATCTTTACAATAAAACCTGACTTACTAAACAAAACCAGAACAAAAACAGAGCTTCTCTGGTTGAAATAGGATTGGGGAACCTGGAGTCTCACTCATTTGGTTTTCCCCTTGTTTTCTGCAGCAGACCTAAGGAACTGTAAATAACCATAGAGACCACAAAAAGGATATTGAGGTGGAGAGGTGATTTTTGAACTAGAGGCACTTTGTGTCCTAGAGGACATGACAATAGGAGGAGACATGTCTACTTGTTCCCCTATTCAGTGAGTCACACTCTGTCACCCTGGCATCTGGCAGGTAGAGGCCAGGGATGCTGCTAACCATCCCAGAGGGCACAGGGCAGTCCCCACAGCAAAGGAGTGCTTGGCCCCAAACATCAGTACTGCTGAAATGGAGGGACATAGAATTGGAGCAAGATTTAAAGAGATCCAAACACTTAGGTATAATTTGTTCCATTTTTGAGGCTGAGTTAATGAAAATCCATCTAAATATTTTGTTTTATTATGAGGTGAAAATATAGAGCTTTTCTCTGATACTTACATTTCTGGGTAGCTGCTTATAGCATTTTTCTTCTGTCTATAGCTACTTACCTAGAACTAATTAAAAAGAATGCTTTTAGTTGTCTCCTTAGTGCCCTCAATTGGGTCTCGACACACTTTGTCTTCATTTCCTCTAGCCAGGGGTCAAAAGCACTGACCTCATCACATCGTTCTAATACAAAAGGGAAACTTTTGCCAATTTTCTGAAAATACTGCATCAATTATGATCCAAATTCCTAGTTATGGTACCATTAGGACTATGTGAGAGCTAATAAAAGCAATCATAATTATTTATATAAGAGTGTTTTTCCTGGAGATGGGGAATAATACCTCTCTGCCAATAAAATAAGCAACATATGTCCATTGTTTTTGATGACAGAACTAGGCAGACATTTCCATCAGGTCTTATTGTTATAAAAAACAATCCACCCCAATGCACAGGAAATTAAGTAATAATTAATGAAAAACAAGAGAACATTTTATTAGCGCTATTTCAGTACAGAAAAACAAGGGAACATTTTATTAACACTCCTCAGCACAAAAAGCAATCAAGGCTGCTTGCCAACATCATATATTACTTCTAAAAGAAAGAATTTTTTAGAAACTCTTTATGTTGGCACTTGACTAATTAGAAAACTGATTTGCAGCAATACCTTTCAGTCCAAAGATACAGTGTCATAAGCAAGTTTCCAAGCTTAGAGCCTGAAAACATGAACCTTTTCAAGTTTTGATTCCGTAAGTATGATCTACTCACTCACTTACAAGCTCACTCTATCAGTTATTGCAGCATAAAATAGGTAGCTATTGCTGCATTAAAGCTATCACAAAGCTTAGTAACCTAAAACAACCATTATATATTTAGCCCTTAACTCAATGGGTTGGCAATTTAGCCTAGGCTTAGCTGAATCGTTATTCTTGTCTTGACTAGGCACCCACCCGTATGCATATGTAGCTAGAAGTAGATCAACTAGGTGGCTTACCTTCTTGCATTGGGCAGCTGTTGGCTGGAACAAAATGGAGAGGACTGGGTCATCAGCCACCAGGCTAGTCCTGGTTTATTTACATGGAGAGACAAGGATCTAAGGAGGGAGAGAGCAGAAGCAGCCAAGTCCTCTTGTAGTCTAAGCTCAGAACTGGAGCGAATTGCTTTTGTCGCATTGTGTAGGCTAAAGCAAGTTAAAAGGTCAGACCAGATTCAAAGCATGGAGAAATAGGTTCTACCAATTAATGAGAGGAACCGAAAAGTCACAATGCAAAGTGTATGGATACAAGACCAAGTAGGGTATTGAGGCTACCTTTGCAGTCAATATACCATACTCACCCAGCATGCTGCTCTCATCTTTCTCCTTATTTTATTTTATTTACTTTTTTCATTCTTTACTATAACTTTTTTAACTTTTTAAAAATTGGGTTATGTTATGAAAATAAAGATGATGATGTACTGTATCATCTTTATTTTCATAAGCTTGCACCTGGCAGGAGGACAGTGCGACACAATCCAGAAATGCATGGGTATTAATGCCTAATGGAGCACACTTGGACTAATAAGATAGAGGAGACGAAAGTGGCTGGTAGATCAAATATCTTCTCTTCCTTCTTTCTGACAATCTGTTCCAAAAAGCTGCATACAGATTAGAAAGCTGACACTACAGACATTGATTCGAAAACCATAGGTCTATATGTCTGTATTTGTGCCAATACCATGGAACAGAATAGAGACTCCAGAAATGGATCCTCAACTCTATGGTCAACTAATCTTTGACAAATCAGGAAAAAATATCCACTGGAGAAAGATCTCTTCAATAAGTGGTGCTGGGAAAATTGGACATTGTCAGAATAGAAGAATGAAACTGGACCATTCCCTTACACCATACACAAAGATAAACTCAAAAGGAATGAAAGACCTCAGTGTGAGGCAGGAATCCATCAAAATCCTAGGGGAGAACATAGGCAGTAACCTCTTCGACATGGACCACAGTAACTTTTTTCAAGACACATCTCCAAAGGCAAGGGAAACAAAAGCAAAAATGAACTTTTGGGAATTCATCAAGATGAAAACCTTCTGTACAGCAAAGGAAACAGTCAACAAAACTAAGAGACAGCCCAAGGAATGGGAAAAGGTATTTGCAAATGACATTACAGATAAAGGGATGATATCCAAGATCTATAAAGAACTTCTCAAACTCAGCACTCAAAAAACTAATAACCCAGTCAAAAAATGGGCAGAAGACATGAACAGACACTCCTCCAAAAAAGACATACAAATGGCTAACAGACACATGAAAAAATGTTCATCATCACTAGCCATCTGGGAAATAAAATCAAAACCACATGAGGTACCACCTTACACTAGTTAGAATGGTAAACATTAACAAAACAGGAAACAACAAATATTGGCGAGGATGTGGAGAAAGGGGAACCCTTTTACACTGTTGGTGGGAACACAATTTGGTACAGCCACTCTGGAAAACAGTATGGAGTTTCCTCAAGATGTTAAGAATAGAGCTACCTTATGACCCAGCAATTGTACTACTGAGTATCTACCCCAAAGATACAGATGTAGTGGAAACAAGTGGCACATGCACCCCAATGTTCATAGCAGCAATGTCCACAGTAGCCAAACTGTGGAAAAGGCCAAGATGCCCTTCAACAGATAAATGGATAAAGAAGACGTGGTCCATATATACAATGGAATTATTATTCAGCCATCAGAAATGATGAATACCCATCCTTTGCATCAACATGGATGGAATTGGAGGGGATTATGTTAAGTGAAATAAGTCAAGCTGAGAAAGACAATTATCATACAGTTTCACTCATATGTGGAACATAAGCAATAGCATGGAGGACCATAGGGGAAGGGAGGGAAATCCAAAGGGTGAGAAATCAGAGAGGAAGATGAACCATGAGAGACTATGGATACCGAGAAGCAATCTGGGGGTTTCAGAAGGGAGGAAGGTAGGGAGAGGGGTAACACGGTGATGGGTATTGAGGAAGACATGGGCTGTGATGAGCAATGGGTGTTATATTTAACTAATGAATCACTGAACACTACATCAAAAACTAATTATGTATTATACAGTGGCTAACTGAACAAAATAAAAAAATTAAAAAAATTAAAAAAATTAAAATATCGAAGAGTTTGTTGAGCAAAAAAACCCCCCAAATTCAAACAACATTATTCATCTTAGGCAGAAATAAAGATGATGAAGTGATATAATGAGTACTAGGTATTATATAAGACTGGTGAATCACTGAACTCTACCTCTGAAACTAATAATATATGTTAATTAATTTGATTTAAATTAAAAAATTAAAAGAAATAAAGATGACAGCATTTTCTCTGAAAATTTTGCTCTGAAATTTATATTAAGAGATCTTAAAAACAGCTTCATGGAGCATACAACACTTATATCAGAGATGTATATGAAATGCACTTCAGACTTACACAATGTTATATAAATTATGTCTCAGTAAAGATGTCTATGAAAAATTATAATGTATTTATTTCACAAGATGTGAATGAAAAGGCTTATCTCTGAACTGACATGTTATTTTTATAATGCATGGTTTTAAATAAATATATTTAAATTAGAAAAAAAGGAGGAAAATCATACCAACTGCACCACAAGTCATATTTGCAAAATAAGTGTCCTGGGCCCTGCCTCTTCCTTCTCTTAAGAACAAATTACTCTGTAAGTACATCTGATTGGTGGCTCTTAACATATGTTCAGTACCCAAGTTTAAAAAAACCTGACAAATCTGTTTTTGACATTTCCATTTTTGCATGCCAGAAGTAGGTTGGAATGAAAGTTAAGTGAGTCAACCCGGAGTATCTACCACAATCTCTTCTACACGAAGGGTTCCTATAAATCATAAGAAAAGAGACTGTGGACTCTGAGAAACAAACTGACGGTTTTGGAGGGGAGGGTGTTGGGAGGTTGGGTGAGCGTGGTGGTGGGTATTGTGGAGGGCATGTGTTGCTTGGAGCACTGGGTGTGGTGCATAAACAATGAATTTTGGAACACTGAAAAAAAGTAAATTAAATTAAAAAAAAAAAAGAAAGTGCTAGGGTAGGTAACTATTAAAAAAAAAAAAAAAAAGGATGGGTCACCTGGGTGGCTCAGTGGGTTAAAGCCTCTGCCTTTGGCTCGGGTCATGATCCCAGAGTCCTGGGATAGAGCCCTGCATTGGCCTCTCTGCTCAGCAGGGAGCCTGCTTCCTACTCTCTCTGCCTGCCTCTCTGCCTACTTGTGAACTCTGTCTGTCAAATAAATAAATAAAATCTTTTTTAAAAAAAGGATGATGAACTGATTGCTAAAAGTAATTCACAGAAAAACAAATAAAAACAACTTATATACCATAAAAGAATGTTTCTTTTCAATAATAATCAGGGGATGACTTTACATAGTTTAAAAAAAATCAGATTGGCTGAAATACAAAGTAGTATTTAATATTGACAGGAAGGAACTCTCACTGACCTATGTTGAGAGTGAGTTTATATGTTTTTTTTTCCTTCCTTTTTTAGAGGCTAACTTGTTATTATCAATCTGTATTTAAAATCTTTTGACCCAATAGTACTTCATCCAGTGATCTGTCTTTTAGAAATGCCTGTAATGCACAAGGAGATATATGTATAAAGTTTATTGTATCATGGTTTGATATCAAGTAATTAGAAAATAATCTAAATATTCATCAGAAAAGAAATATTTAAATTGTACAGTCAGGTTATAGAATTTTATACAGATTTTTTGAGAACTATATTATAAGGACTGTCATCAGAAAGGCCCACAAAAATTAGTAACTATAAAAGCAAGTTGCAGAACTATATACAGAGAGAGATCGCATTTTTAAAAAATAAAAAATATGTGTAATCTATTCATCCTTATTTTTCTACAAAAATACCTTAGTAGTATTTACATTGCTGATCTGGTGTGTGTGGTGGTGGTGGTTGTGTGTGTGTGTGCGTGTGTGTGAAAGAAGAAAGTTTCTGGAAGAATAAACACTATATAGTTAATGATAACTTCAAGATAAGGGGACAAGAGTCAGGGAGACTAGTTTTTACCCTGCATATTTTTACATTGTTTGAATATTTTATAAGTTACAATGCTCTTGTAACTTAAATAAAAATGCATGATTCACCAAGGAAAACTCTGTCAATAGTTACTCGAACTGTTATACTATTCCTTAAAGCCCTCACTCCAAATGCTGTCAACAATAATTTCCAACAGTATCATCATAGAATATCCTGGAGGCCTAAAAATTTGCATATGAAATCTTCTGAGATTTGTCTGCCTGATAATCATCAAAACTTTCCACTTAAATTAATTAACTTTGATACTTCTGAGGGCCTACCCACATGGCACACAGTCTTTGCCCATTTTAGTGCTGTTTCCAATTGGCAGTAGCAGTAAATACTGCTGCTAAAAGTGCTCAGAACCTCACTAAAAAGAGCTAAAATACAAATCCTCAGTGAAATGAACAATTATTTTGGCTACTTTTTGACCTAAGAAAGTAAACATGACCCAAAGCTGTTCTAGACATTTAAAATTAATAATAAAAAGGGCTAATAAGTCTGCACTTACTTTTGCTTTAATTAAGATGCCTGATTTCCTCAAAGCTCACACTGGTTTGTTTTTGGCCCTGAGTATTTAACAAGAATGAAAATCATACAAAGCAACTTTGGGAGAGAGTTTGCTCCCTTAAGTGACCAAACCTAGACATCACTGGAGATGACATTGGCCATTTTCATTATAGGCAAATGCCCTGCTCTTATCAAAGCCCGTGACGGCAAACCCAAACTGTGACTATATTTTCAAAGACCAAAATCCACTTCCGTTTTGTACAAATCCTTATCCTGAAGCTGATTAGAAAAGCTGTCTAAACCACTTAGAGTCTATGACATACTGGATACCGGATAATTCCCAGCTCATTTGTATAAGCCTAGGGTAAGAACCATCTTGATAAATTAATCTCTGAACTAGGTGGAAATACAAAAATTTGTCTGTTGGAGATAGATCATTATCATAACAAATGTAGGAGAGTTTAAAATGAAAACATGGTATTCTTCCCAAACAGAATTTCATTCAGTCACCTGGAATTCTTCATAGAAATAAACATATTCTCTAGAAATTAATGTTAACTGAAATACATATTTTTCCTCCTTTTCAATTGATAGTCATCTCAGGCAAAGAAAACTTGATCCATCTTGATTTGATTTTTTAATCCCACCTAACATTTATCCTTTTATTATTTGGAGGGAAATCTCAATGTAAAAACAAATCTTAATTCCCAAAGTCTCAAGTTACATCACATTGAGTCCTGATTTTGAAGCACGTTTCCCACGTGATCTTTGCAAATGGAGGTCTTTAAATGAAGTTAGTCTTGAATCACATAGATGTGAAAAGAAGCAGTAAGCTTGGGGTCCTCTGTGTTGTGGAGACCATTCTGGAGGACTGTTTCAGGCAAAAGCGGTTAGGCAAGGGAGGATGCCACATTCCTGGTGGCATTGGTTTTTATCAACAGTAATAACTACCATAGTCACATGTTTCCCATTGCAGCCCCATTGGCTTTCTTCCTTAGGAAAGCACACTTAGGAAAAGAGAACAAACTTTCCTGTTAAGATTACTTTCCCTGCTTAGAGAACATATAACAGTTTCATCCTAAGGATGCTATTTAAAAAAACAAAACCAAAACCAAAAAAGTCCCAATTCTTTGAAAGTTGAATATTCATTTATGGCACATGTTGTCAACTGTTAGTGGTTATTGGTTAGCTAGTACAGTGTAACAAACCAACCCCACATTTAGTAGCTAAACAAAACTTTGTTTTGTTTCATTTTGTTCATGAGGTCTCAGGTGAACTGGGCAGTTTTGATCTCAGCTGGTTTCACTCTGGTCTCTATAGTCAACAGTTGGTTTGTTGACATCTCTGCAGACCCGAGCCAGGCTCCTTCACACAGCTTGGCTGTAGGATCTTTTAACATGGCCTTGGCTAAGACTACTGAGTTATCATCGATATTACATTTTTCAACCCAATAATCTGGCTTTTCATGGCAGTGGTAGGGTGCAAGAGAAAGTGTTGACATACACCCAGCTCCTTACAAACTAGCAGACTATCACTTCCACAACATTCCATTGACCAAGCAAATCACAAGGCTAGCCCAGATTCTAGGACAGATAAAGACTCCACTCATCAATGAGAGCTGCTACACAGTCACATCACATACAGAATGCATATAGGAAAAATGAAGAATTAGAGCGTTTTTGAAATCAGTCTACTACACTTATAAAATCTGAATGTTCAATTAATGAAAACATCTAATTTTCCTAGAATTCTAAATAACCAAAATTTTTACTTTATTCAGCTCATGAACACAAAACTAATTAAGCTTCACACTTCATTAAAAAAATGTTGTACTTTCCCTAATGAAAAACTAAAACAACTTCATTGGATTCCTTTCAATTTAACAAACTACATATAACCTAAAGCTAAAATGGTACCATTGTGGTCATCTGTCAGTTATTCTTGCCAATACCATTGAACCCATTTTTTAAAAAAGATTTATTTACTTTTGAGAGAGAGAGAGAGAGCGAGCACATGGAGGGAGGGGCAGAGAGAGAGGGAGAAAGAATCTTAAGCAGATTCCATGTTGAGTGTGGAGGCCGACATGGGGATTGATCTCTTGACCCTGAGATCATGACCTAAGCTGAAACCAAGAGTTGGATGTTTTAACAAGTGCACCTCCCAGGCGCTCCTACCTTTGATTCCATTTAAACAAAAAAATATTTAAATGATTGTGTAAAAAAATTGAAATAGAAAAAAAGATAAAGAGGAAACTAGTTTGTAACTTAAGATTCCCTAACATGTCTTTTTTTTTTTTTTTGAAGGGGGTGATTTTATGAAGTTACACATGTACATAGTTTAAAGAGTAAAATAGTTTTCCAATGTTTTTATCAAAAACAACAGTTCCCTGTAACCTTGCAGGTGCCGTGCCCATGCAACATACAGGTATTTCAAAACTTTTACAACTATTTTTTTTTATTTAGACATCCATATTACTTAAAACTGCATGCTTATATTTATTGTTCCCTCTTAATTTACAGTCTTGGGCATTATCTATTTTCTCCCTATAATGGAGAAGGATTACTTTGTATGATCTCTCCTGTATCTTCCCACTCCCTTATTCCCCACCGAATGCACCTTTTCCTTTTCCCCATCTTCTTAGGATAGTTATATCCCAATTTGTGTTAGAACAATATGTATTTATTGTACAAATACTATCCACAGCTGGCCCATGTGATATACTATAATTACTTTTCCTTTCTTGCAATCTTTATGTTTTGTTTATAATCAATAGTCATGTTTTATTTCCTTAATCCTCCATGTATTTTTTCAATAAGCCAACCCAAATAACCCAAATACTCTTATATCACATATATCTCCTCTTTAAATGTTCAGCTATATAAGAACACCTGTCTGGCCCAGCCAGTAGAGTATGTGACTCTTGATCTTTAGGTCTTGAATTCAAGCTCCACATTGGGTGTGGAGACTACTTAAAAAATAGAATAGATATATAGGTAGATAGATAGATAAAAATTCAGATATAACCTTATACAATAATTTCATTATCTCAAATAAATTTCTCCCAAAACCTTCTGGCAAACTTTCAAGGGGAGAATTGACCTGTGCCTGGTGAATCATGGTGCCAAGGTATAGAATTCTAGGCTGAAAATAAATTTCTTTTGGAATTTTGAAGACATTTTTCTGTCATCTACAGCTTTAAGGGTTAGCTATAGATCTTAGTGTTAATCATGAAAAGTTCAAGACCCTTCCTAAATTTTTCCTTTTACTGTCACTTTTTTTCTCATGTGGTACCTTCTGTTTGTCCCATGCATTTGACATATCTCCAGTGTCTTGGCATAGGAATGTTTTCATCCATTGTTCTTGGCAGTTGCTGAGTTTATTTAACCTGGACATTTGTCCCTTCATTCTGGGGGATTTCTTGAATTATGTTTTTGTCCTCTCTGCTTCCCTGATATCTCTGTCTGAATTCCTACTTCTTTTTGACTTTGAGACCTGGACTGGTACTCTAGCTTTCTTTTTATTTTTCTTTCTTACTTTACATCTTTGTCTTTATATTCTTCCTTTTGTAGAGATATTACCAACTTTATTTTCCAGTATTTACCTGGAGTTTTTATATCTATTCTCATATTTCAATTTCTAAGGGCTCTTTTTTAATATCTGAGCATTTCTTTTAATAACATCTTGTTCTTTTGCCCATGAATTCAACATCTTCCTCTGTAATTCTGAATATATTAATGTAAATGCTCTAAAATTTCTTCTGTTGGCATAATATCTTTCCTTGTAAATAGTTGTTTTCCTTGTTTTTTTTTTAAGGTTTTATTTATTTATTTTACAGGCAGAGATCACAAGTAGGCAAAGAGGCCGGCAGAGAGAGGGGAAGAAGCAGGCTCCCTGGTGAGCAGTGAGCCCAGATGGGATGCTGGGCTCCAGGGCTCAATCCCAGGACCCTGGGATCATGACCTGAGCTGAAGGCAGAGGCTTTAACCCACTGAGCCACCCAGACACTCCTGTTTTCCTTGTTTCTTTTGGTGTTAATCTTTCATGTTAAGGCTTTCTTGAATGTCTGGCGATCCTTGGCTATCTGCTTATATTTGATCATAGGCCTCTGAAAAGCTGATGGGATGCTCTGAACTAGTGGATGGGCTTTGTCAACTCTGGGCTTTACCGTAGAAGGATCTAAGGGAGTTCTCTGGGGGAATCATTAATGTCAGAGTCTTTGGCTCTTTCCTCTTGGGTGGATAAGATTCCTCAGAAGAAGATTTCTAATATTCTGCCTGGAAAACATGGTCTTTGCTGCCAGCACTCTGGAAACTAAGGGCTGGGGGTTTCAGAGTTAAGTGTGCAAATACAGTACTATTCTTGAGCCTGGTAGGGTGACCAACCATCATGGTTTACCCAGGACTAAGGAGTTTCCTGGGATGTAGGACTTTCAGTGGTAAAATCAGCATGGGACAGTTTATCACCTTGGATACTCTTTTTAAAAAAATTTTTAAAATATTGTATTTGTTTATTTGAGAGAGAGGGAACTGGAGAGAGAGATCAAGCATGAGTGGGGTCAGAGGGAGAGGGAGAAGAAGGCTCCCTGTTAAGGAGGGAACCCAATGCTGGACTTGACCCCAGGATCATGACCTGAGCTGAAGGCAGTCACTTAACCAACTGAGCCACCCAGGTGTCCCACCTTAGATATTCTTTAAAGGACCCTGCTCTGGTCTTTCCCTGTAGTGCCCTTCCCCAATGTTAGGGGGACCTGCCCCTCATTTCTAGACCATGCTTTAGAATTCCTGCCCAAATGACCTCAACCTTGCCTCCAAGGACTGTGTGAAACTCTTCTCTCAATCTATCCTCCTTATAATGAGCAATTTCATGCACCAGTAAATGTTCTCCTGAAACTAAGTCATGGACAAGGAGTGGGAGTTTTGGGGGATTTGATAGAGCTTGAACAGAAGGTCTGGGTCTCCACAGGTGCTCAGTGGAGGCCTTGACAATGAGGCAAGGGACCAGGATGGGAAAAGAAGGGAAAGTAGACCCAAAGCCATGTCCCCCATGGGCACTCTCTCTTTGGGCTCTGCAAATGCCAGACAAAGGCCTGAACCTCACTGCTTTCACTGTGATATTTACTCTCCTTCCAACTGTGCTTAGAGCCCTCTAGTCCAGGGACCTCTCAGTTACGTGTTCCTATGACTCACCTTCTTGTATTTTGCCAGGATTCCAAGGGACAACAGCCCAGCTACATAGCATAGACAACAGGATCTTAGAATCAAACCACCTTAAGAGACTTCCAACCAATTGCCTATCTTAGTCCCATCTTCATTCCTATTTCTGGAAGTACGCAACATGGATCATCAATTGGATTGCTTCTCATCTGACTCCTGCTCAGATTTCTAATATAGCTTTCTTTAGTTTGCTAATTCAGTTCCTCTCATTCATCCATTTTCCAGCTTCTAACATCCAAGTAGTTGCTTCTCCTGTCCTTTGTAGGTCTTACTCTTTTTTTAAAAAAATTGTTTTATTTTCATGTGAATAGGGCTTTGGAGAGAAAGAAAGCAAATATATATATTCAATCACCCATTTTTGCTAGGAAGTTGAAATGTCAAAACATTTCCAGCAAAGCAGTAAACAGGAAGAAAAAGAATAAACTTGGGGTAAGGGTGTATGTGAGATATTAGGAGAGACAATTTCCATTTGCTCCACTAATGAAGCAATATCCTGAAATTACATGAGATAACATCAACCAGTTTGTTTGCCACTAAATGTTTTATATCAGGCAAACATGCAGCTGCTCTGGAATGGGCTGAGAAAGCAAAGGGAATTGGATTTCCTTCCAAGACATTATTTCCAAACTCGGCTGGGGATAAACTATAGTGATTGTGCTGCTTTATATATAGACGGAGGATAGAGGCAACTACAAGCTCTCAAATTAGGGGACACATAGGTTTTAAAAAATATTTTTAGGAGATGAAATGTTTTGGGATGGTACCAAAAAACCAGACCATAGCTTCCTTTCAGCCTCTGTTCCTAGTCATGTTACATTTCAGAGTAGTGAAGGCTGTTGTCAACATGTGCAAATCTCAAACCCTCATGGGTGTGGAAGGACAGGACACTCTGCTGGGGAGAATCCAGGCATTCTCTACAGCCCATTTTTGGGGGCATTAAGGTAGGCCCTGGCCAGGTGAGCAACGGGTATTGTCATCAAGGCCAAGCCAAGCCCATGTTAGTTCAGGGAAAAGGCACTAATCTTGACTTCATGCTTCATATGGACTCATCCAATGCATGATTTCATAGAAAACTTACAGTAATCACACTCTCCATGCAAGGAAATGGAAGGCCAGAGAGGTTAAGTAATTTACTCACGGCCCCATTGGCCAGCCAATGTGGGAACTCGGAATCCCATCCCATTTTGTCTAGTTTTTTAGACCATATGAAAATAGTCACAAATCTGAGCAGAGGCAAGGACTTCTTGTTACAGTTTCCCAGGCAGCAAGGAGAAGAGCCTTTGGACACAGCTTTTGTCTACCTGGATACAGGTGCCCTAGGCCTGCCCTTCGCAGCTGCAGCAGCCTGTGTCTCTGGCAGATGCAGCCTTCTCTGCTGGGCAGTACACTCAGCTTCCCTCACATATAGGGCCCAGCTCCTCTTCAGATTTCAGATCTTCTGTCTGCGGGTCATCAGGGGATTATTATTTTAGGGGGAATAAATTCACAACATTGAGTGTGCTGACATCTCCTGGCCCATGGCATTCTGCACTTTTATTTTTCTAAGTGTGGCATGGTGTGTTTGTTTCATATTAAGGAATTTAGCTGATTGAGATCAGATGGTGACATAGGATAAGAATAGGAAATCTTTACCTTTTGGGGTTTAGGATTTATTTTTAATCATTTTAGACAATTTTTATCCAATCCTGTACACACACACAACCCAAACTCACTGGGTGAGGTTTTTTTTTCTTTTTCATGAAAGGAGCATAGATATTATCTTAACTGCTGGAAGACAGTAAAATACTTGAGATAACAATGCCCATGGACATACCAACTGTCATACCAATAGCTATTCACTCAGTTCTTGAGAAGAGTGGAACAACCGAGTAAAGCTGGACCTCAGGTCTCCTGCAGCATAGCTCAAGGATTGCAGGATAAAGGACTTGTCCAGAGGAGAGGACAACTGTGAGCTGTTTGCAGCCAACTTTTGCAGCAGAGGGTAATGGGTGCACTGGTGCAGAGAGCAGAAGGGAGCAGATCTTAATAGCACCCTCTTCTCCCCCTCTTCAATGCACAGTCAGCAGCCTGAATCAGCTCCTGCTTTTTTCTTGTTTTTTTTTTTTTTTCCCTATCTGCTCCCATTGCCAAAGAATTGACTTCACTTCTGTTATTTGATTTTTTAAATTTTATAAATTAAAAGTTACTGAGTATGATTTTAAAAACAGGACAAAACACTCACATGGTCATCATCCAGAATTAGCAATTGTTAATATTTAGTTACATTTACTTTGAGAAACAAATAAAACATTACACAGTCCCTTTCCATCAGAAATCCCCTAGGTCCCATTACTTAACCCCCTCCCCAAAGGTAACAATAGTCAATGGTGGGTTTCTTTCCACTCTACAAACAAAAACTAGTGTCTATTTTGGCACAGGTCATACTCTGACTTCTCTCCTTCATCCACCATTCTGTGTTCTACTGCTGTCTTCAAAGTCTAACCAAAAGCCAGAAAATAATGTAATGGATTCTGGGCCAGGAAGTCCATAGGAATCATCAGCCCTTCCCCCTGGGCACACAGCAAGGGCAGAGGAGGAAGAAAATCAGTTAGATTGGAGTGGAAGGTAGGCAAATGGAGAAGAACATGCAAAAAGGAACCTATAGAATGTTTTCTGTGACATATTGGTAAGTCACTCCAATGCCCTTTCCGTACTGGCCTCAAGGACATAACTGCTGGGAAAATAATCTTTCCTCGCCCCACCACCCACCCTGCTCATCTTACTTGTGTTTATGAGACTCAGAGGGATGCCACTCACTCCTTCCCCATTTCAGTAAATGAACTGAATGGGGCATCTGGGTGGTTCAGTCAGTTAAGTGCCCTCCTTCAGCTCGGGTCATGATCTCAGGGTCCTGGGATCTATTCTCATGTCAGGCTCTCTGTTCAGCGAGGACTCTGTCCTTCCTCTCATTCTCCCTCTGTGCTCTCCCATCTCTCTCTTACTCTCAAATAAATAAATAAAATCTATTAAAAATAAATGAACTGAATAACTTCTTTCAAAACGTCAAATCCATATGATCCAACCTCACATCTGACTTCCTGCTTATACCCAACACAGTCACACCTTTGAACTCCTTAAGAGTTCTCCATTGCTCTTTCTTTAATGAAGAAAATCCTATTTTTGTCTTCTATTCAAGTTTGACACCCACAGTTTGGCTTCACCCATCATCCTCAGATATTTCTCCTATTATTTCTCAAAAAGAAATAGAATTTTTCTGCCTATTCTTTTACCCACATCCACTTGTAAAACTTTTTACTTTTTAAGGGCCAAGTGAAATGTCACTTGGTCTGGTGGTCTTACTGCACTCAGTTTCATATGCAGGAGTTTCCCTTCTGCTATGGCCTGTCCACTATCACTCTTGACCACAATCAAGGGTTGGGGGAAGGGTTAAGATGAACATACACTGAGATTGTCTGGAAGCTCACATGTATTATCTCATTTATTCCTAGTCAACAATCCAATGGAATTAGATATCTTGATGAGGTCAGGTAGCTCAGAGGGGCACAGAGTTTATTATATGTGGATTACATATCCTCTCACACTAGTGTGTAAAGATCTTGCATTTTTTGTTGAGGAACTGAAACTCAGGAAGGTAAGTAACTTTCTCAAGAACTCATAGCAAATAAGGCAGAGGCTAAATTCAAACTCAGGTCTGTGTCCTCAGGCTGTTTGCCATGGTCCCTCACAACAGTCAGAAAAATAAAATTACTTGTTGTCCTCTCTGGCCCAAGAACAATGTTGGGGGTTTGCCTGTAACATCGTTTAATCCTAACTAGAACCTCGGGAAGGAAGGAATATTAACGAGGAGGGGAAGCAGAGCACACAGAAGAAGTCTGGAGTCTATCAAAGAACTGCTGATGATTTTAGGTTAAGGTCCTTTTCTCCAGCCCTAAATTAACTTGATCTGTTGATTAAATCACTCTTTGAAGATGAAGTTGCAGAGTTACAAAGAAAAATTTGTCTACTTTATAGTTCTTCTAAATGATGGTCTTGATAGCCTTTGTAATGTCAGGTCTTGGGAGAGAGGAAAAAGCGGGTATACTCTGGCTGCTGAAAAAAACAAGCTTCTCCCTTGTGGCCACCATCTTGCCAGCTAATTCTCCTTGAGTTTTTACCATTTAATCACTTGTCACAAATTATGAAGTTTAAAAAGTGCTTCATATGATTTTTAATCCTGATTTCTATGTTAAAATTCAATGACCCACTCAAACATATTCTGTGGGAAAACAAATATCCAGATTTTCTAGCCCCTTCACCTAATCTGACTCACACACACACACACACACACACACACACACACACACACACCCTGGCTCACACCCATGTTGGGGCTGACCTGCATCTTTATTCCCACTAATTTTTTCATTGTGATACCTCAATCTTGCCTTCCACTCACATTTCACCTCTATGGTGGTCAAGCAAATATTCTGAGATCTACCTTCCTTTTCTAGATAGACAACAAGGTTACATAATCTTAAAATAATATCTAAATTCATCGCTATTTCCCTTTACTTACAAATAATCTATTGCAAACTCCTATTTGATTATAGTATAATATCTCCTACTATTTTAACCAAAGTTATACAAAGAAAAAGCACTTTTTTCCAGATGATTCAACAAAAAGACTATTTACAGGGGAGTGGGCAGCATTAAAAGAACGAACAAGGAAGGCTGGAGCATGCAGAGACTGACAACAATGAGAAGCTGCTATCATCCATAGGTTTCAAAGTTTGTGGAACATTGATGATGCTACTGATGGAGCCATGGAAGATGGGTAGCCCCTATAATTATTGATGGACTCAGCCATTTCCAGAACTGAATAACTAAGGGCAACAGAGAATAGGAAAGGAATGCTCTAAGCTCTTTCTCTCTGTGATCTCTGGCAGCTTCCCACTGGTCAAATTCAGAAAAGCACCATATAACAAGAGAAGCAGCTAATGTAATCCAGAATGATCAGCCTCCTGAGACACAGAGCAGAGGGGAGGAGGCTGAGAATGGATGGGAATGGAAATGGGAATAATGGGAAAAATGGGAATAAGAAAATAACCAACACACTAATCTTCTTAGTTCCATAGATCTCTACCATCAACAGTGGCTCCATTCTGGTGATATCCTATCTCCCAATGTCTTCATTCGTTCATTCAACATAGATTAAGTGACTGCATTATTAAATTATGGAAAATATAAATAAATTTAAAAATAAGAATAACTTTTCTCTTAAAAAATGTATGATTTAGACATGAGAGAAGACATATCCGGTTAAATATACATTAGAAACATTTTCTTGACTCTCTTATATTCTGTGGTGAAACTATATCATGAAATTTGTTTTCATAATAATCAGTATTATCTCCTGGTAATCTGTATCTAAACTTTATTGCAGATCACAATTTAGTTAGTGTTGAAAACCTGCATTTCTGGCATGTTTTAGGGAGTTCACTATAAAGTATGTTGGTCTTGGAAACCTTCCAATAGCAGGGCAAATTTTTCAGGAACTGGGAATTCCATCCTAGCTTATATTCTTAAAACCTTATCATTATGTCGAGTTGGTACATCCCAGAAAGAAATTCTCCTAAGCTAGCTTAGCTCTCTACAGAAAACTGTCATTAATCTATGGTTTAATCCTTCAAGTTTAACTGAAGGTCAGTATGAGAAACAGTCATGTGAAACACGTTTTTGCTTATGCTACAAAACTACGTTTATAGATGACATCTATAATATTCTGTGACATTCCTCATATAAGAAGCCATATAAACTCCTAAAAGATTCTCTGAAAATGAAGTCTCTAGTTTTCTTTTCTATTTGCCATAATTGCTAACGCAACTTCAATATATCAGATTTCTAGAATGTTGCTACCTTAAAATTGTTCTTCCATTCTTTTCAATATTTACTTATAATGATCCACTTTGTATCTCTGAAAAATGTCACCTCAAATTCTTTTTATAAAAAGTTGAATATAAATGAGGAATTAGAGTGAGTTTTAATCAAAATAAATCACAGGGATATAAAGTTTAGCACAGGAAATATAGTCAATAATATTGGGGTTTTTCTTGTAGTTTCATTGAGATATAATTGATATGATCATTGTATAAGTTTAAAAGGTACAGTATAATGACTTGTCATCCATGTATTGCAAAATGATTACCACAATAAGTTTAGTTAACATCACCTCATATAGTTTTTCTTCTGATAACAACTTTTAGGGTTTAGTCTCAAAGCAATTTTTTTAAAGATTTTATTTAATTATTTGTCAGAGAGAGAGAGAGAGAGAGCACAAGTATGGGGAGCAACAGGCAGAGGGAGAAGTAGGCTCCCTGATGAGCAAGGAGCCTGATACAGTACTCGATCCCAGAACACTGGAATCATGACCTGAGGTGAGGTGACTTCAGTGACTGAGCCACCCAAGCATCACAGTCTCTAAGCATTTTTCATATGTACCACACAGCAATGTTAACTATAGTCATTATGTTGTACATTACACTTCCAAGACCTATTTATCCTATAACTGGAAATAAAAAGGTAGAAACCTCTAGTTACAAGGTGAGTCCTTTGAAGGGTTTTAATGAAAACATAAAATGGCTTCATGTTCAATTGACCTAGAGTTGAAAGCTAGGTTCACCACTACCCAGCAGTAAAGTCTGAGCAAGTTTCTTAAGCTGTCTGATCCTCAATTTACTTATCTTGCAAGGGCTTATGTATCCTTACTGGTTGGTAGAAAGCAACATTAGAGAATATAGTCAATAATGTTGCAATAACATTACTGTAATAACATGTTGTAATAACATGTATGGTGACAGTAACTAGACTTTTCATGGCAAGCATTTTGTAATGTATGCAAATGGTGAATCACTAGTTTGTACACCTAAGATTAATAAGATATTGCATGTCAACTATACTTTAATAAAAAAAGTATTATTTATGATGAGGTAGTTAATTAAGCTAAATAGCAATGAAATAACTAAATAACCACATAAGACATAAAAATCTGTGTGTATACATATGTATTCATATGGATATATACACAAAGACATATGTGTGTACATATGTATAAGTATGTATATATCTGCAATATGGTACATTATCATGAAGGGAAAAGTTTGTAGTGAATGATAAAGACAATTCATAAAATGAATCATAGGAGAAAAATCACAATGTGCTGAAGAGGGCAGTGAGGGCTTCATCCATTAGTTTATGAATTCCACAAACTTTTATTATACTGCTTCTATGTGCTAGGCACTGGGCTGTATGATTCAAAATTGCATTAGGCAATAACTCTCTTCTCAAGGAGTTTTTAGTCCAGTGGGGCAGAATATGGTGGGCAGACAAGTACATTTGTTATATGAGTGTGCTATAAGAGGAACACTGGATGCTAATGAGAGTCTGAAGTTGACACTTGAAGCATGGAAAACATTTGGAAAGGCGGAAAGGCCATGCTATAGATCAGTTACCACCAAAACAGGGGTGGAGATCAGGAGAATGAGAGGGTAGATTTGAAGTCAGCATGCGTGCATACTGGTATGTCTAGAAGAGAATGTTTATAGAAAGTCCTGAATAGGTATCTTACTCCAGTAAGAAGTCTATTCCTAGTGTTAATTTTTTTTTTCTGAACTATTTTCTGTCACTTCCTTGGCAACTTTTATGTAATCATTAAAAGGTAATTCTTAGTGCAAGATGGTGGTAGATTGCAAAATGACCACGCCCGAAACCATACCCCTTGCAGTGTGAGCTTATAACTCCTCCCTGGGGGAGGGGGAAGCTCTTTCTCCCACCCTTGAATCCGGGCCTGATCCGCTAATTCCTTTGGGCCAATACAGTTTAGGGGAAGTTATAGTCTGCCAGGTCTGAGGCTCAAGAAAACTCATGTACTTTTTTCTCTCTTTGGGAACCCTGCTTTGCCATGAGAACAAGTCCTGGCTCTGCCCTGGAGGATGAGAGGCCATGAGAAGCAGTGATAAATCATCCCAGCCAAGATCCCCAGTGTGTCAAAGAGTACAGCAATAATCAATAAATTATCTTGCAGATCAGCAGCTGACTAAGATGAATGAGGGAGCCCCACTGAGCCCAGCTCAAATCAGCAAAACCACCCAGTTGACTTGAAGACCCATGAGAATTGATAAATGGCTGATGTTTTATGTCACTAAGTATTGAGGGATTTTGTTATGCAGCAATAGCTAACCAAAGAATTTAGTGGAAAAAGGAAATCAAGGTATTATGGAAACAGAAGGGCAAATGGGAATAAATCGCCTTCATAAATTCAAAGAGACCTCTGTTCTCAGCTCTGTTGTTAAGTGGTGCCTCTGAGCAATTTATGTAAGTTCTTTGGACTTCAGTTTTCATGTCTTTGGTTTCAGTAAGATTATTTCTGATTAAGAATGGAAGAGTAAAAGCATTTTTATTTCACTTCTCTTGAAACACACCAGGAAAAGAATAATAAACAGAGAGAGAAACATCCCGTCTATAAAGAGAAAAGACTACCCCTCAAAACTGATAACATGTCTATACAAAAGTTTACACATTGAGTTTATAGCATCACTATTCATAACAGCCCCAAAGTGGAAACAACCCGAATGTCCATCAGAAAATGGATGGACGAAGAGCATGTGGTATATCCACACAATGAAGTATTATTTGCCAATAAATATAAATTATTGATTCATGCTACAGCATGAATGAACCATGAAAACAGGCAAAGTTAAGAAACCATACATAGAAAATCACGAATTTAAGATTCCACTTCTGTGACAATTCTAAAATGAGCAAATCCATAGAGATAGTCGAGTAGAGGTTTTCAGGGACTTGGGGGAGGAGATCTAATAGGGTGACTGCTAACAGATACAAAGCTTCTTTGGGGGGCAATAAAATGTTTTGGAATTAGATAGTGGTGATGGTTATATAATATCATTAATATACCAAAAAAAAAAAATCCGCCCCAAAACCCAACCCTACTGAGTTTTATACTTCAAAAGGGTGAATTTTATGATATGTGAATTATATACCTAGTTTTTAAAATGTAAAAATAAATAAATAAATAAAGCAGGTTGCCTGCTAGTTCAGTCAGAAGAGCATGCAACTCTGGTCCTCGGGGTTGTAAATTCGAACTCCATGTTGGGTGTAGAGATTACTTAAAATAAGTAAACACACAAACACACTTTAAGAAAATGTAAAAACAAAGAAGAGAACAATGGAGCTAAAACCTCAAATCATAGACTAAGAAATACAGTGCCCCAAGCTATCCAAATCTGCACTAAAATGACAATGCATTACCACAGTCGTGATACTACATGCAAGAATTCTCCTTGCAATGCTAAAGGAAGAGAATGTGAGTTTTCAATGAGAAATTAGATTTCAGGAATTTGGTTGTGGGACACACTTGTAAGGCCCAAGGACAAACACATTTCTTGAGAGGATGCTGGAAAGAACAGATCTTGTAGAACCGCAACTGTCCCAGAGCACCTCTTCCTCCCCTGCTACAGTATTATGCATCATCTAGCCATCTCTAATCAAAATGAGAGTTAGGGACCAGCTTGAGATTTGTTCACAGAGTTTAGCTAAGTTATTCCAGATCATTGCTACCTCAGCATCTATCCTGTTTGGTAAGGTGGCCCGCAGCTACCTTAATGGACACTAGCCCTTGCATGCAGGCACATGCCTTAGATAGCAGCACTCAGAATTATTATAAGCAAATGCAAGTTTCTGATGTGATTTCCCCAAGTCCTCGTGATAAACAATCTGCCTTGCCCCCCAGGTCTGGTATGCCTCATGTGTTGCTTAGATAAAACCCTGATCTTTGTGTTTGAATTAACCAATCCAGCCTTAGCCTGGAAACCTTAAATCACTCCAACCACAGATCCTAATAAAGGCATGTGCCCCAAGTCCGTCCTTGTTCTTTGTTTGCACCCTGCCTTGACCTCACCACCCGAGGCTCCTGGAAGTATGTTGTGCTCTTCCTCCAGGACCTCAGAGTAATGAACTTCTCTATTTCAATTTCTTTTGTGGCCTCTTGTTGAGCAGCTTATCACCAGTACCCTGTGCTCTACTTAAGAAATGTTAATTTAACAAAGTGTGACAGCTCTTTGTAGATATTACCAAATAAAGATGAGGGAATGAAAGAATTTAAGTAAAAAGTAGGTGAGAAAAATATTCCACAAGAGGACTCCCAGAGAGAGATATTGTTCTCCATATATTTTTTTAAAGATTTTATTTATTTATTTGACAGAGATCACAAGTAGGCAGAAAGGAAGGCAGAGAGAAAGAAGAGGAAGCAGGTTCCCTGCTGAGCAGAGAGCCTGATGTGGGGCTCGATCCCAGGACCCTGGGGTCATGACCTGAGCCAGAGGCCGAGGCTTTAACCCACTGAGCCACCCAGGCACCCCTCATTCTCCATATTTTAAAAAGAAATGGTTGGAGGGAGCAAGATGGTGGAGGAGTAGGGACCCAAGTTTCATTGGGTCCCAGGAATTCAGCTAGATAGTTAACAACCCATCCTGAACACCTACAAACTCAACAGGAGATCCAAGAGAAGACTAGTAGCAATTCTATGGACAGAAAAGCGACTACTTACTGGAAGGTAGGACATGCAGAGAAGTGAATCCGAGGCCATATACCAGAAGAGTGACTGTGGGGATAGGGAGCCTCCATCAGCTGGCCACTAGCAAGTGAGAGAACAGCAGAGCACAAAATCAGAACTTCCAGAAGTCTGCTCCATGGAGAGATGTCGCTCAAGTGGCTAAGCAGAGGGTGGAATGCTCACTCAGTCAGTGTAGTTTCAGGACCCTCAGGGTCACAGAAAGACTGGGGGTGTCTCAGTGTGGCAAAGCTCTCAGGTATCAGAGTGGGGAAGCAAGTGGCAAAGATGGAGCTGAGGAGTGGGCTGTCAGCTCGGCGTTACCTTAAACCAGGATCCAAGGCACAGTCATGCCACTGATCTTTGAGCAGGGACCCCACAAGTGGCAGATCCAGGGAGACTCACTTTCCTCCACTGGGGAGTGGCATGAGAGCGGTGCAGGAATCTGCTGGGTTTGGAGACTCCAGACAGGGCCGTGCACCAGAGATAGAAACGCTTGGTCACAGGCCACGTGAGCTCAGAGCGCAGCCAGAGACCAGGGAGAGGGGAGTGATTGAGCACTTTTCTGCAAGGGCACACTGAGGAGTGGGGCCCTGAGCTGTTGGCTCCTCTGGCTGGAGACTAAGGGGCCGCCATCTTCACTCTCAGCCTCCAAAGCTCTACGGAAAGCATTCAGGGAACAAAAGCTCCTGAGAGCGAACCTGAGCAGATTACTTAACCTGGCCCCTGGCGAGGGCAGTGCAATTCCGCCTCAGGCAAAGACACTTGAGAATCACTACAACAGGCCCCTCCCCCAGAAGATCAGCAAGAACATCCAGCCAAAACCAAGTTCACTGATCAATGAGAACTACACAATACCAGTGCTAGGGGAATACAGTGCATAGAATTCATGGTTTTTTCCCCCCATGATTCTTTAGCCTTTCAAACTTAAAAGTTTTTAAACATTTGTTATTTTTTCTTTTTTGATTTTTTTGAATTTTTCCTCTTCCCTATTTTTAACTAATATCTTATCAATACCTTTTTTTTTTAAATTTTTATTTATTTATTTGACAGAAGTAGGCAGAGAGGCAGGCAGAGAGAGAGAGAGGAGGAAGCAGGCTCCCCACTGAGCAGAGAGCCCGATGTGGGGCTCGATCCCAGGACCCTGGGATCATGACCTGAGCCGAAGGCAGAGGCTTTAACCCACTGAGCCACCCAGGTGCCCGTCTTATCAATACCTTTAAAAAATCTTTTTTAAGTGGTGCCTGTGTGGCTCAGTCATTAGGCTCAGGTCCTGGTCCCAGGGTCCTGGGATCGAGCCTCTCACTGGGCTTCCTGCTCCAAGGGGGCCTGCTTCTCCCTCTCCCACTTCCCCTGCTTGTGCTCCCTCTCTCACTGTGTCTCTATCAAATAAATAAATAAGATCTTCTTAAAAATATTTTTTAATTTTCATTTTATAGTCATATTCTATCCCTTCATTGTATTTAACCTTATTTTTTGTATACACATAAGTTTTTTATTCTTTAAAATTTTGGGATACAGTTTCTTCTAACAGACCAAAATATGCCCTAAATCTAGTGTATGCCTTTGTTCTAGCCTCCAGCCTGATCACATTCTCTCCTTTTCTTTTCTTTTTTTTTTAAATTTTTTTCTTTCTTTTTTCAACCATCTTTTTAATCAATTATTTTTTAAAAATCTTTTAAAAATTTTCATCTTACAGTCATACTCCATCCCTTCATTGTGTTTACCCTTATTTTTATTTTTGTATGTATATAAGTTTTTTTTCTTTAAAATTTTGGGAGGCAGTTTCCTCTAACAGACGAAAATATACCCAAATTCAAGTGTGTGGCTCTGTCCTATACACCAGCTTAAATATATATATATATATATATACACACATAGATAGATATGTCTATAGATATACACATATATAGATATGTGTATATCTATAGACATATCTATGTGTATAGATATAGATATAGATATATATTTCTTTTTTTTTTTTCCTTCTCCCTCCAGTTTTGGGTCTCTTCTAATTTGGTTAGTACACACTTTTCTGGGGTCATTGTTACCCTTTTAGCATTTAGTTCTCTCATTCATCTATTCTTCTCTGGACAAAATGACAAGGCAGAGAAACTCACCTCAAAAAAAAAAAAAAAAAAAAAAAGAACAAAAGGCAGTACTGATGGCTAGGGACCTAATCAATCTGGACATTAGTAAGATGTCAGAACTAGAGTTCCAAATGAAGATTATAAAGATGGTAGTTGGGCTTGAAAAAAGCACAGAAGATACTAGAGAATCCCTTTCTAGAGAAATAAAAGAACTAAAATCTAACCAAGTTGAAATTAAAAAAAGCTATTAATGAGGTACAATAAAAAATGGAAGCCTTTGCTGCTAGGATAAATGAATTAGTGACATAGAAAACCAAATGATGGAGAATAAAAAAGTTGAGAAAAGAGAGATAAACAACTACTGGACCATGAGGGGAGATTCAAGAGATAAGTGATACCATAAGATGAAACAATATTAGAATAATTGGGATCCCAGAAGAAGAAGGAAGAGAGAGGGGGCAGAAGGTATATTGGAGCAAATTATAGCAGAGAGCTTCCCTAATTTGGGGAAAGAAACAGGCATTAAAATCCAGAGAATTCCCCCTCAAAATCAGTAAAAATAGGTCCACACCCCATCATCTAATAATAAAACTTAAAAGTCTCAGTGACAAAGAGAAAAATCCTGAAAGCTGCTTGGGACAAGAGGTCCGTAACATACAATGGTAGGAATATTAGATTGGCAGAAGACCTATCCACAGAGACCTGGCAGGCCAGAAAGGACTGGCATGATATATTCAGAGAACTAAATGAGAAAAACAGAAGAGTATATCCAGCTAGGCTGTCATTGAAAATAGAAGGAGAAATAAAAAGCTTCCTGGACAAACAAAAACTAAAAGAATTTGTAAACACCAAACCAGCCCTACAGGAAATACTGAAAGGGGTCTCTAAGAGAGAGTAAGTAAGAGAGAGCCTAAAAGTAACAGAGTAGAAAGGCTGAGACAATATACAGTAACAGTCACTGTATAGACAATACAATGGCACTAAATTAATATCTTTCAGTAGTTACTCTGAATGTAAATGGGCTAAATTCCCCAATCAAAAGACACAGGGTATCAGAATGAATGAAAAGAATAAGACCCACTGATATGCTGTCTGCAAGAAACTCATTTCAGAACCAAAGACACCTCCAGATTTAAAGTGAGGGGGTGGAAAACAATTCACCATGCTAATGGACATCCAAAGAAGGCTGGGGTGGTAATCCTTATATCAGACAGATTAGATTTTAAGCCAAAGACTATAATAAGAGATGAAGGACACTATATCATACTTAAAGGGTCTATCCAACAAGAAGATCTAACAATTTTAAATCTCTATGCCCTGAACATGAGAGCAGCCACTTATATAACCCAATTAATAACAAAATCAAAGAAATACATCAACATCCAATGGAAAAAAGACAGTCTCTTCAACAAATGGTGTTGGGATAATTGGACAGCCACACACAGAAGAATGAAACTGGACCATTTCCTTACACCACACACAAAAATAGACTCCAAATGGATGAAAGACCTCAATGTGAGAAAGGCATCCATCAAAATTCTTGAGGAGAACACAGGTAGCAACCTCTTCGACCTCAGCTGCAGCAACTTCTTCCTAGAAACATCGCCAAAGGCAAGGGAAGAAAGGGCAAAAATGAACTATTGGGACTTCATCAAGATAAAAAGCTTTTGCACAGCGAAGGAAACAGTCAACAAAACCAAAAGACAACTGACAGAATGGGAAAAGATATTTGCAAATGATACATCAGATAAAGGGCTAATATCCAAAATCTATAAAGAACTTATCAACCTCAACACCCAAAGAACAAATAATCCAATCAAGAAATGGGCAGAAGACATGAACAGATATTTCTCCAAAGAAGACATCCAAATAGCCAACAGACACATGAAAAAGTTTTCATTCAACATCACCCGGCATCAGGGAAATACATATCAAAAACACAGTGAGATACCACCTCACACTAGTCAGAATGGCTAAAATTGACAAGACAGGAAATGACAGGTGTTGGTGAGGATGCAGAAAAAGGGAAACCCTCTGGGGCACCTGAGTGGCTCAGGGGGTTAAGCCTCTGCCTTTGGCTCAGGTCATGATCTCAGGGTCCTGGGACTGAGTCCTGCATCAGGCTCTCTGCTCAGTGGGGAGCCTGCTTCCCCCTCTCTCTCTCTGACTACCTCTTTGCCTACTTGTGATCTCTCTCTCTGTCAAATAAATAAATAGAATCGTTAAAAAAAGGGGGGGGTACCCTCCTACACTGTTGGTAGGTATGCAAGCTGGTGCGGCCACTCTGGAAAACAGTATAGAGGTTCCTCAAAAAGTTGAAAATAGAGCTACCCTATGACCCAGCAATTGCACTACTGGGTATTTACCCTAAAGATAAAAATGTCGTGATCCAAAAGGGCATGTGTACTCCAATGTTTATAGCACCAATGTCCACAATAGCCAAACTATGGAAAGAACCTAGATGTCCATCAACAGATGAATGGATAAAGAAGATGTGGTACACACACACACACACACACACACACACACACACACACACACACACACAATGGAATATTA